>NC_049996.1:10779803-11041589 GCF_000003815.2 Branchiostoma floridae
ACCTCTCCCGTGAACCCAAGCAAAGGGGATGCTAAAATCGGCTGCCATATGGCTTGTAGAGCACTCTGCTACTTATCTAAACCTCTCCCGTGAACTTTTAATACGAATTTAGATTGCATATACACCAACGTATTCAATACAAGTATCAAATCTTAAGGACCGGATTTAATTGATAAACTAGAGGGGAACGTATTATACTAAAAACTTTCGCTGGCGTTTTAATGTAAGCATCATTAACTGCCTGTTTAGATCAAGTTTGACTGTATATACTGTAAATGCAGACTCTTTCGCGGTGGCGTTATATTCGCGGTTTTCGCGGTGGCCTCTTCATAGCGAACTCAAAACCACCGCAAACATTTCCCTTCTGTGTTCTGTCCGTGCCGTCTACGGCACTCCCTTCTCACAACATGTATGTAGTGTAACGTTACATGATGAAAGTATGATGACATTTAGTTCGCATTCATTCATTTCTACATAACACCTACTGTATAACACCATGGTATACAACTACAAGTATTACTGTACTAGTAATCAGAGGGTAGATATGGTTAGATCAGTGACTGTCACAGTTGATCACGCCAGCACTGTCAAAGTCAAAAGTGGACTGTTCTGGTCGTTTGTAGCGCCCTTGACATGTAAGACTTTTTCTTTGGTTTGGCAAACAATATAGTCATTGTTGACGTACGTCTCTTTTAAGAATTTATCTTTGAAGAAAATAAGTTTTGGTGACAATATACAATATAGTGTTGACAATACAGTGCGTATCTAATTTGAATATTCTCACGACACCCCCACATCTGGTGATCGTCACGAGACTTACAAATACGTGTACAATACTTGCTCTGTTCTTTTACACATATATGATTTACTGGTCTTAAATGTTCTTGTGTCCCATCAACATGGGTCAACACCTGATCATTTTGTGCTTCTATCAAACGTTATTCTATAAACCACAAGCGTATAAAATGAAAACTATGTCATAGTCGATCCAGGAAGTTATCAAATATTGAGTTCGGACACCTTACTGGATTTCTAAGCATACCATTTTTGTGAGCATGTTGTTTAAACTTCGTCCAAAAATGCACACAAAATCATAGTTAATTCATCTTAGTGGAAACCGCAGCATCAGTGTCGAATGTACACTACACATCGCTGAGTCCTTACCTGGGAGTTTACTTGTCGTGCCTTCTTCCTCTGAATGCAGAAGTCAAAAGAGACCGTGTGATGTGTTCATTTAGAGTTATGTCAGCTGTATATTCAGGTGTTACCCATTTAGTTACAGGGGTGTTTAAACGTAATCTGAGGCGTATTGTCGGAATTCAGATGGCTGTAAATATTTTGTATTTAAAAAAATTCATTCAGGTTGAATTTGCAACTTGTTGCGTTACTTTTTTTCCACATTTTCACCATCAGTATACAATAGCAAGCCGTGAAAATATGTGATAGCCGATCGCGACCAATTCCCATTTGGACAAATATGGCTGACAAGTCAAGTGGTTGTGGGACTAGTTTATATTTAAAACATTCCCACGGCAAAACAAAGTCGTTTTCATACGCCGTGAACATCACTGTTTAGTGTTACTGTAGTGTCAACTTATGTTGTATAAAATTGTGACTTGATGACAAGATTCTATAATACATACTTTTTTCTGCTCAGGTGCTGTGAATACACATGAATACTTTTTTTGGGGTTCGTAATTATTCATTTCACCCTGTATAACACCATGGTAGGAAAGTTGTACTGTCTGTACTATGTATTAAGAGAGTATTTACGGATCAGTAACAGTTGATCACGCCAGCACTGTACATGTCAAAGTCAAAAGTGGACTGTTCTGTCCGTTTGTAGCACCTTTGCCGAGTAACCACTATTTGTGGCTTCCGACTGGCGGTTGGTAAATGTGCCAGGTTTTCCATTACAGTGCAGTACTCACATGCATGGATGGTTCACCCGCGAACTCAGAACCACCGCGAATACTCCATTTCCCTCTACCGCTAATTCTAAATCCCCGCAAACGTAAATGCATTTACAGTACTCGGTAAAAATGACTATAAACTCTCTACGCTCTTGTTATTTGCGTCGACATGTAAGCCCCAAACATATGGACGCCTGTCAGTATAATTAGTTCATTTTCGAATCGGTACAACATCAGGTCCACTGTTTTACGTCCGGTTTTACTGGACAGGTCCAACAAGAAAAATCGGTATAATTATACTTCACTGCACAACCTTTTCAGCCATGCTAATATCTATTGTCGTGTTGCAGCAGAATATGAGAAATGTGAACTCAAATTTTGGACTCTTGAAACCTCTTTCACGGTGTACTTTGTTATGATGCTGACTTGAACCTTTTTTCTACCTTAAAATAGTATGAACTTCTTAATTTCATTATGTGACAGACGAATAAATTACATGTAGTAATTTGGGTGATTTGGTATAGGGGAAGTTTTTGCACAAAATGTGGAGAGAAGTACCACATTATAGATCCAGTGTACACTGCATCAAAGGTACATAAAGTCTGTTTTGTTTTCCTAAAATCAGTTCCCCTCAATATGCTGTAAAATACAACAGGTTTTTCATAAAAGCAACAGTTGCCATGTAAAATCTAGATCTGGCTTCTTTTGGCTCCACCCCTAGACTTGTTTCCATTTTTGTACTGAACACATATGCCAAGTTTCATGCAATTTTTGCACCAATCCCCTAGACAATTCCCTATGAAATTAGGAATTTTTAGTTTCTTCGAATGGGCGTCTGAATGGGATCCTATGTTTTGTCTAATGACGAATCGGCGGCTGTATCTTAGGCTACCAATCGGCGGCCAACTTCAGCCTGGTGCACACAGCCCTTTGCTGTGAGCACACAGATCCTTTGCCGAGCATGCAGCCCTTTGCTGTGAGCACACAGCTCTTTCGCTGTGAGCACACAGGTACTTCGCTGAGCACACAGCCCATTCGCTGTGAGCACACAGCTCCTTCGCCGAGCACGCAGCCCATTCGCTGTGAGCACACAGCTCATTCGCCGAGCATGCAGCCCCTTCGCTGTGAGCACACAGCTCCTTCGCTAAAACAGGTTTTGTCCCAATGGTCCTTCGTAGTACTGTAACATTATTAACGGTATATATCGTGTATTTGTGAACTTGATTTTGTTTCAATAAGACAAGGCACTGAGTCAACAGTGGTATTCATAACATTGTAATTGGGAACGCACTCTTTACATTGTTAAACATTATATAACTTACAAGTATCTACAACAAGTGACAAACATCAGAAAACATTGAACGCAGCTTATAGTGACAAGGTCATTGACTGTCTTATCATCCTTTATGATACACGTTGAATACATTTGAAGTTCTTTTGTTTTACACCATCAAGCATTTGCTACCTATCAATGTTTTACCAGGGCGTAATCTTAAATGGGCCCTGAAGATGTTATTCATATAACCGTGGATTAGAATATGGTCGTTCAATAATACCTAAATGATCTTAACATGGTGTCAATAATCCACAATGCATTTGGTTACTCAGTTAGCCCAGTTTAAGCCCTTCCCTAAGACATGCGTTGTTGTTGCAGTGAACTTAAAGTAGCAGTTACTATGGTAGCATATTTCTAAGGGTAACTAGCTATAGAGACTTAATTCCACCTGACTAATACATAAATTCATGGATGCTGTTCGGGTGAAACAGACCACTTAAAACACAGAGTATTTATTTCATTCTAACCAGGACGAGAACCACCGCCCCCACCAGCCCCCACAGCAATGTCGTCTGCGGTGTCATGGCAACCGCCCCGGCGACGTTACACTTGTCCTCCCAGCAGCAGTCGACGCATGCGTACTTGTCGCCGGTCATGTCTGCGCGCCAGCATGGCAGGCCGCTCTCCTGCTCCAGCTCACAGGCAGACTTCACGGAACACGTCTTCTCTATCTTCATCTTCTGGTGCCACGGCTCGCGGATCTCTGGGAAAGGATGAAACATCATCAATTAATTGATTGATTGATTAATTGATTAATCAATACGTTCGTTCATTTATTACTACACTAGTTCATAAATTAATCCATCCATTAATCATTCGTTGGACCGTTCGTCCGTCCATTCTTTCATTCATTCGTCCGTTAACGTTGTTCGTTCCTTCCCTCCCTCATTGTTTCATTAATTCATTTGTTCGTTAATTGGTTGTTCATTCATTTATTTACAGAGCTAGCATCCAAAACACAGTAGTGAGTATTTGACCCTATTCTCGACGTCTACCTCCAGCTTATAAAGTAGCTCTTTTGAACTTTATTGTTGATAAAACTTTGTTCTGTACTTGAGCAAAGTGTTTTTCAAAGAAAAAGTTTATCTATTCATAGCAACACCCTTTCTTTCAGTCATATAAGAGTCATAGATGATCAATCATTGAGTCACGTTTGGTATCTGACAAACATATGCAGGATGTTGAGCGGTGTCTTAATTATTCCTGACGGTTCCCACGTAGTTCTCACGCGAGTTGATCTTTCTGAACAAGCTCTGACGTCAGAGATGAAATTAGTCGCAATCTTTCAATTTTATTATGCATGTAAATATCTGAGTCATCTACGCAAATTGCCAAAAAAGAGCAATGTATTAAGTACTATACCAGGTGCAGTGGTTTTGATAACGGCCCTATCACATAAGTGGTACGATTGTTGTACGATCGCACACTAACAGCATTCTTTGTATAGCCGTGCATATATTGTGCAAATTTCACTTGTCTCGTTACAGAAAGTTAATGTTACAGAACTTTGTCGGGGTTAGTTTTGCCACAGCCTTACCTGAGTATCACCCTGCTTAGCTTAGGCTAACGTCACAAATAATGCCCAAGACTATTCTCTTTACGTCTTTTCTATCATACTTCTCGTACCGAAAGCTGCCCGGTCGAGCCACGGTATACCGGTAGGAAATGTGACGTAGGCCCGACCAGGATGATAATCAGGCTAGCTATAGTCACAGCCCCCTACGACGTCAAAATCGCACGACGAATGTGGCAACCTTTATGTCGGAACACGTTCAGTTCTGCGGCCCAACAGCCCACACAGAGTACAATTAAGAGTACTTTTAGTGAGAATGAAAACTCACTGTCGTAGTCGATGGTTGTCATGCAGGTGTCCATCTCAGCCTGAGGACAGTCCACCACCCACTTGTCCGTGTTACACAGCCGGTTGTCGTGCGTCTGTTCACACGAGTAACATTTCAGACTCAGTCCTAGTAGGAAGAATAAACAAAAACGACAAACGTGTTTAGATCCCTGTTAGAGCATATTACAAAGAATTAGAAAGAATCGAAGAAAAACCAAACAACGACAAACATCTGTTTAGATCCCTGTTGGGGCATGACTAAGAATAAGAAAGAATCGAAGAAAAAATGACAAACTTGTGTTTAGATCCCTGTTTGGAGCATGACTAAGAATTTATTAATAGAAAGAATCGAATAAAAAACACAACGACAAACATCTGTTTAGATCCCTGTTAGAGCATGACTAAGAATTGTTGAGAATAAATGAGATTCGCCCATTCATTTGACGGCTAGATATTCATCTTAAGTATGAACCGACTGACGAGAAGAACTCACGAAACGTTTCCTACCTGTTTTTACCAGAAATGCGACAAACAGCCACAGTGAACACGTCCTCAGTGCCATGCTGGTCGTTGCAGAGAAATGAACAAAACTGCTTCTAGATCTTTTTCCTGCCTGTGACGTGCTTTCGGACAATGCGATACTGTCAAAACAGATCAAGCCATTCTTTACCAACTGCCTAATGTATCGTTTCCACTATATGAATAATTGATACCAACAACGCAATGGCATAACTCAGAACAATTAACCACACACGCCATCGAGTGTCCCTATTGTTGAGAAAGAATGCTGCACGGTTCCCGAAGGTTCTTTGCGGTTGGATGTACGTGAGAATTTTTAGCTTTCTGTATTGTCAGATGCAATCTTTGTTCTCTTGAACAACATATTGACTCGTATTGGTACGCTTGTTGTAGTGCACAGCGAATAATCAATCGTATAGCCATACTCATAGCAATACACAGAAAACCAGAACCAGATGTTGAAAATACAGTTGACCCAAGAATAGCAGTGAAGACATTCAAGATGACTGCAATAAAAGATTTGAAACCGTTAAGAATGTCTAAACGTCTTTCTTGTTCATATATCTGTCATCTGCTTAAGATCCTCGTTGACTGAAGATCTAGACATGTCAAACTGATATCAAAACTGCTGTAAGATAAGTGAGTACGCTGCAGCTGAAATGTAAACGTTACAAACATATAGTAGCACCAGGTTGGCATGAGCTGCACATGTCCAACAATATTTCTTAATCGCCTTTAACAACAGTAGAAGTTACTTCATTCATGATAACTTGCGTGTGAGAGGTTTACTAAAACTCAGTTTCTTTAGTCACCTGCTGTTCAAGTAACGGTCTAGTCTTTGTTTAAAAAGTTAAAACACTTCCCACACGATGTATAGGATAGTGCACACCTTCGTTTCTATAGCCCTTAGGCCAAGGTTTTTATCTATTGTACGTTCTGAGTGCTAAAAAGAGAAAACACTATGTATGTTTGGTATGACCCGACAAGGCTTTGAAATCGCGACCTCTTGAATGTAAAGAGAGCACTCTACCCACTAGGCTGTTGTACCGGTGTCTGGCCTTGGTGCTGAAGGAGACATCTGTGGCGCCGCTTTGTTTTTCTACCAGTCTGTACTCCGTTAGAATGTGTGCGGACTAGCCTGCTGTTCCAGAGTTACTTCTTCCTTAGACTGACTCTGACAACAACGCCGTGGGCGAGGAAAGCCGACGAGACAGTCTACCAGTTTAGCTAGAAGTGTGCACCATTTGTTTTTCTCTTCAAGCCACCACAGACAAGTGACATCTTACCGGCGAAACAAGGCAAACCAATTTCTGCAATAAGACCTTAGGTTTCGTTCTATTCTTTTGTCAATGCTGAGCCAAAGCATAGATTACCAGATAGATTACCTATCATGTGGTTGACATATTTAGTTGAAAGTTTCTTATAGCTTACGAAAAATCTTTTTTTTACAACCGACGATAAATAATTAAACGTACTGGAAACAATTATAAAGAAGAGTACTTAACCAAAGAGAATGAAGAAGAGTACTTAACCAAAGAGAACACAAAATCAGCACGGGCGCATTCAAATGTAACAAATAGGGAAATTGCGCCAAGCAAATATGTTTGCACTTGATATGTTCAGACTTTGTAACGATCTGACAAAACGTGTCATCTTTCAATACGTAACGTATGTTCAGCAAACTTCAACTCGACACCAGACGCATTCACGGCAATTTTACAAACGACTTGAATATGCTAGCGCGTGTTATCTAGCAGCACGCACATTGATAATGCCTATTGAGAAGCCTTAGTCTACAAAAAAATGGGTAAGTCTTTCCACAAATCTTGGCACCAACTACAAACACGTCTAGCGTCACGTTATGTTCTCTGACAAAAGGGGGTAATAACTTGGATCCTTGCAAAGCTGAGGTCTTAAAGAAGACGTGATGGCATGCTTAGAAGTTAAAGACGTGTTGAACAGTGGGTAGATTTGTCTGTTGATGTTAACTCCCAGTGCGGAAGATTGGGCTCAATTCAGCGAGATTACGGGGCTGAATTGCGATCATCTGCCCTTTAACATCGCGGCATCTATAGGGATTTCATCTATTTCTATACAGCTGGAGTCAGACAGTGTGGCATCGCCTACAGCCAGGCAATTTTAGCCGCGTGTTTGTTCTGATGAACTCTAGATGAGGATGTCCCAATTGCCACCAAGCTCAGTATAGGGGCATCCTTACTAGATAGCTCCAAACTACACTTACAGCTAAATGTGCAAAGGTTGACAGGTTGTTCAGTGTAATATAACCAGCTGCTGCCTTACGTGTTATGCCTTGAGGTGGTTATACCGACTATACAGCTGTCTATAACGGAATTTACACATGGCAAAGATTTAGGACTCAGAATGCATCGAAATGAGAGACATTGGATTTCTAGCGCAATTCCGTAGCCTAATTGGTAAGGTTGTGAGAGCAAAAAGTTTATAATATAAAGTACTGAACCTTCTTTTATTCTATGCGTTAAAATATCAAACTTCAGAACCAATAAAAATGTAACTGGTGATGTGTCTCAAAAGTAGTGGAATACAAAGTACGAAGTTCGTATCTAATTATACCTTCTTAGCGCAGTTTTGACAATGTTCCTCGGAAAATTTCGACTTATGCTATTAAGCACGCACGCACACACATTCATCCACGCACAGACGCACATACACACACACACACACACACACGCACACACATACACACATATGCAAGATGCACAGAAACGCTCAAACTCAAACTTTCAGACACACAAACATATAATTGTCCTGAAAAAGATTACCACTGTGCTCTACACGCCGCTATATAGCTTAACCCTTCTATACAATAATCCAAGTAAACTACCAAACATCAATAAAGAAAACTGCACACTGTAGTTCGTCTGTGACACACTTTTTGTGGAGATGTACAGAAGTTTCTGCACGGCTTAAATACCGTTTCGACTCTCTTATCACGTCCAGCAGGTGTTTTCCAGTCTTCCTGTTGTTCTTTGTCATACTTAGAGAGAAGTGACTTTGAGTACTATTTCCAGTGTTCTTGAGACCTCTTTGAGTTGTATTTTCAAGAAACCTTTTACGAAATGTGGTAATTTTCTGACAGACATAGTTTCTTGAGGGTTCAGACGAGGACGATGCAGGCGAAGTCTGTATGTGAATTTAAAGTCTCTGCGGTTGCTGCCATAGTTCCTAAAGACTTTTAACGGTTAAAATGATATCATAACCCATAATTGCTCCGGTTGGTTCGATTCATTCAAGCTAAATAACGCCAGTTTAAGCTAAATAACGCCAGTTTATTACCTGATACACTTATGTCTATGTGGTGTTGTCATCAAAATCAAATTCCCAGTAGGGAACAAATATGGAAACTTTGTTTTAAGATAGACCATGGGCTATGAAAATCCCGTAGCCCTTTTTGTATCTTAGCATGTGGAACCATAAGGACTTGCACCAAATACGATGCCGGCAGCCAGCAGTATATATAGATTAAATGTACCAGCAGCTTTGACAAAAGCGGAGAATGTGTATGATTCTGTGTTCAACTTTCATTGTACGGCCGTTTTTCTAACAGTTCCTATGGTTGGTAATCTGAAGGCACACGTTTCACACTTTCACATCAATCAATGTATGTGTTGACAAAACAGAAACAAACACTGGTGTACTTAGCGTAATCGGTAAAGCCACATAAGAAACATATCACGAATACTAGGATTATCTTGATTCATTGAACTTGCCAAAAAGTGTTTTCATGTTTCTCTCAGAAATCCATCAAAAGATTAAGTCCATGATAAAGACTGATGGGTCCTTTTAGAGTCGTGAGAAGAAAATAGCTCAAGGAGACATCTGAACATGCTCCATGAATTCACCAAAGCGATGCTGCCTCCATGTATTTGTTGGTCCTCGTGAAAGAGCATCACTGCTTCTCACATCTTCAAAACTTTCCTTATTCCATTCCTTTTGTTTCCCTGTAGAACTTCTCAATCTTTTCACCATGAATATCAAGACTGATAAAAGTTTTAAGAAAAGTAAAGCGACTAAACTGTTTATCATCATATCTTATCGCTCCATCTCTGAATACAGCAACAGGTTGCCTCGTTGTAGCCTCGTATTCAGCCGTATTGTAGCTCCCGAGTCTCTTATGTCCTGTGCGTAATACGGCTGGATACCAGGCTAGCCTCTTTGGCTTCTGGTGAGTTTATTCGACCATTGTCGATTTTACACATTTAGAGTTCCACACCCCGTCGGGATTTCATATAGAGCCTGTCGATATGATTGCCAGCTACTCCCTTTAATGCACTGTCTGGAGGCTAATCCACTGACAAGTCCACGGGGATCTGTGAAATAATTGCTGAGTGGAGCCCGCGTGTCGGCACGGCCGGAACCCACAAATCAACCATGCATTGGAGCTGCGGAACTGGCCAATGAGAGGCACTTTGCTGCCGCGCCTCTTACAAGACTCCCGCGTCGCCAGGAAAAACACAACAACAGCCGAGAACAAGGCAACTGGTCGGCATACAACATTCTGACAGAAAATGTGAGTACCTTTTACAACTTCTGACCATTTTAAAACTATCCCTCCCCCGTAGAAGAGTTGTTGGTCGTTAGTTGTTAGTATTAGGTAGTTAATTGTATTAGAGCTACGATGACTTGATTTTGGTGAATCTTAAAATGTGGGTCTTCTACTGATGACGGCGTTTGCAAGAGTGCTGCCAGAAAGATGTAAATTCTTCCAATTAGCTAACTTACGTTTATTCAAAATGCTGCACAAAGTTGATTGAAAACAACGAAAACTAGGCAAAGTTCTTCCGGACAAGTCGAAAGGAACGAGAGAGCGCCATGCATTGCCAGTAAGTGCAGAATAGAGGTATCATCACTAGATAGCTTCAAACAACGGAGTTAGTTTGCAAAGATTAGAAGCAGTCGTGCAATACCGCCGCGTCCCGTACCTGCGAAGGGCGGTCATACCGGCTATACAATACAGACCACGGTAGACCAAGCCTTTCTTTGTAAAACACGTCCTTGGAATATTCTTTGTAAAATGCCGGCTGTTAAAAGCTGGAAAGAAATTGAAAAAAATGAGATAAATTTGAAAATCTTTGTAAATGAAATAACTAGAAATGGCATGACATAAAAGTAAACGCGTTCACTTATTTGCAAGATCAAAGATCCAAGAAAAATATGAGTGTTTAAATCAATTTGATTTTCTTCGCCACTTTTGATAACAGTCATTAAACTGCAAGTTTTGCAACCCAGCAAAAAATGCTGCAAATGAAACAAAGAGCAAACGCAGTTTCACACTATGAGACACATCATGCATATGTAAAAATGAAAAATGTTTATGCGGAGAAAAAAGACTAAAGATTCGACGTTAAC
Source organism: Branchiostoma floridae (assembly GCF_000003815.2). NCBI lineage: Eukaryota > Metazoa > Chordata > Leptocardii > Amphioxiformes > Branchiostomatidae > Branchiostoma > Branchiostoma floridae. Next base: position 10,790,800 of record NC_049996.1, read on the forward strand.
CACGCCGTAAATAGCAACCCAGATGGGCTGTTCTTTACTGTAATGTGTTCTCTCACTCTTAAGAGTCGTTAGTATATATTGCCTTTCAATTAGCACTATATACAGCGCGAGGATGATAGAGACAGAGGATCATAGGCTCAGTAAAAGTACATCATTACGGACTCTCACCGTAAAATCTTTAAACGTCCATTCTTCAATACGCGAAATGAGGTGAAATGCTTGTCAAACTTTTATTAACGCGTAGTTTTGATCACGTTTTGATAAAAACGTTCACGAAGTTTACAAACCTCTACGCTAAGAGCATTATTGTTGGTTACCTGCTTGTTTTACAATGTAACCGTTCTGTAGGACAACATATAATGGACATCTGCTAAACACCGGCGTCATGAAAAAAAATTACGTACCAAGAAACTACAATGCTGCGACAGGACGAGCCTGAAAACACCAACATTACAGAAAACGATGCCATTAAACAATGCGGTAAGAGAGATTCCATAAAACCCCAGGGGAAATAAGTGTGGTAATGGTATGGAACAAATGGCTGTAGAGATTGCCAGTAGTGTTTCGACTCCACCGTAGACTCCGTAATCATCTATACCGTACATGCCGTATGTGTGCGGGGAGTTTACGCGTTACTCTGTAATGACTGAAAAATTGACATAGGAGAAATTCAATACTTTCACACAACCAGTTTTTATTTACGTTTTGATGTCTCTCAGACGCCTTCCTCAGAACTACTGAGAGACATCAAAACGTAAGCAATGTAAGTACAAACTGGTTGCGTTAAGTTAAAGAATTCTCCTATGTGCTATATTCTACCAACCACATGAATTTATTTCTTTTTTTCTATTTGGTTTTGGACAGACAAGGACAATGTGGCACTGCAGTCAAGTCGGTAACTTAAATCAATAGTGCCACATGCACAGTACAGACAGAATGTAAAGGAAGTCTTTCCTTTTACCTCCTCGACCAAAGTCGGGTACCTATTTTTCACCTAGGTGAAGTGATGAAGGTCGTTTAGAGTGCCTTTCCCAAGGGCACAACGTCGAGGGCACGGTGAGTATCGAACTCGGGCCCACTAGATTCCGTGTCGAACGCTCTACCAGTTACACCACACCGGACGCCACATAATGAGTGAAATGATATAAATTAGAACGTTCGAACATGTTTTTCCCACATATATATACAACTTAACATGATTAAACACTGTCTGAAGTTCCAGCCAAGCATTACAGTATTTGCAACCTCAATCATAGTAGGTAAGATAGTGGATAAAGGACTGGCTCTTAAGTTGCGATTGTCGTATTGACGTCATCAAAACCCGATAAGACAGAAGTTAAGATCTTTGTACAAATCTAAGTAATTCTTAAAGATAAGGCAACCAATGAAGCGAATCTGTTTGTACGCACAAAGTACTTTCTCAAGTTGGAAGATTTGGTCAAAACACATTATTCTTGTCCAAAAGTTTTTATTGTACTTTCTTTGGATAAGTACATTTCTCAACAGAAGAGCGTGTACATGTGTGAAGATCTTGTATAGGGCTGACATGTGGAAATGAAGCCATTATATTTGTGTGTAGCGCATACTGCAATTCAAACATGATTTATGTCAAGGCTATTCATCGTAAGGACATATCTGTAGGGGAAGATTTCACACAGGCAGTGGACGAGATAACATGTAGTCAATGGCGTAAGTTAAGTTGGAGCCAGGCATTGTAATCAGCTTTCAACGTATGACTGCAAAGACTTTTACTGAATATGATCATGTGAGTCTTTCGCTTAGACAAGCGCCCTCAGCGGCAAAGGCAGGCCTGTATGTGGATTATACTCAAATCTATCTATCAAACAATCTAGTCATGAATGAAATTCGAAATGGTATGGTACAACTCTAGATCTAGTACAAAGCTTTAATATGGTCTTCATAAGAGTCCAGTGAGCATGGTTTTCACGGCTGTAGTCAAGAGAAAATCGGTGCCACAACACCAAGTAAGGCTAAGGTCATATTTCCAAACCGGGCTCCGGCCGGGTAGCTTTCGGAAACGAAAAATATGATAAGAAAGGCAATAAAACACACAAAATGTAAAAAAAAATTGCCAGGAGCATAATTTCTGTATATTCCTTGGAAAACACTTTTTGAAAACGGGACCTAAGCCTAAGGCTAACGTCACATTTCCAAACCGGGGCCCAACCGGGCAGTATGTGGAAACGAAGAATAGAAATGTATTCATGCAAATATACACAAACAATGCTCACGACTATTCTCTTTACGTCTTGTGTAGTTTGGTGTCTTTAATATCATACTCTTCGTTTCCGAAAGCTGTCCGGCGGGGCCCAGGTTTGAAACATTTGGAACGGCATGGTCACATTTGTCATAGATTGTCGTCTGGTTTTGATGTTGTTGAAATTTTTAAGCAGGGTGTGACACATCCGGCCTCCAACTAGGATGTAAGACACTTTCAAGACTATCCCAAGATTGCCGTCAGTTCGTGATCGTACGACGAATATGACTGGGCCCAAAGTAGAAAGGACAGCAATTCCTTCTTGTATATGCGTGCAATGTATAATGTAGTCGTCAATGAACAACATTACCGAAAGTCTCATTTTGTGCTTTCATACAAATCCTACATAGAGTTTGAAAAAAGTTGAAACGTTTATGTTCTTACAGATGGGAGAAATTCCGAAAACCGTAAGCTGCATTCACATGGCTATAAGTTGGTTTTCGGTTTGAACTGCTCATGTACAGCGTGAATGTGCATTGTGGGTAATATGTCAAAGTTCAAGGTCCCTGATACATAAAAGAATCACAATCATCTAGACATGGTATCAAGCATGGCCCGGACAAGAACTATTTGCGCTGTCGGAACCTTGAAGTGGCTCATTACACTGTCCTTTCTCCAACTGATGAACTTTAGCGTAAAGCGAAGACGGAGATCAGTGTACAGAAATAGCCGAGGGGCAACTTAAGGTGAAAGACGAACATCTATAGAGCAGACCTTATATCGAGAACATGCACAAATATGGACTGTAATTGTAGTGCTTTCTCGGAGAATTAATGACAGTTTTGCATCCCAAACAGATGAAAACAGTTCATTGTTCGCTGACTTACTACGAGCTTCTGTTTCTATAGAGAGAAAGGATGCCAATCATAGGCGTAGTAGTGAAGACCTCTATGTACCCTTCGTCAGTAGCCTAGGTTGACTCTTACCACACGCCCCTTTAGTATTTGTGATAATAAGAAAAGTCGATAGGTAGCGTTGCTTATACATGCGACAAAAGAGATACGTTGGCAGGACCTCTATCTTGGAAAAGAAATGGCAAAGACATGTACTGCCCTACCGGTGATGATCGGCAGATGGCATTTCTTCCTGAGATTGCTCTAGACAGCGTTACGCGTTATGAGCCATAAAAACAGGTTGATAAACATCAAACGTTCATTAACTATCAGCACAATCAATAAAGTTATAATGCGCCCTAACTTCTCATTACTTCACAGGTACCCCGTTAGCAGTTTTGTTACACTTAAAACCACAAACTGTGATTATACTACTAAACTTGAGTGCCTTATGTCCATGGAGATTTGAATTTAAGTGTTATCTATGGCTACGAAATCTACTGTTGATTGCAATAATGCCACAGTTTGTCAAACAAGTAATCTAAGTTCTTCATCGTTGCCATCAAAGTGGTGCCAACAGCCAAACTAATTTTACCCTGATTACACGTGGGTTACCGTACCAGGCCCTTTGGCAAGATGGCGCGTAACTTTGGTCACCTCAATCTTCTCTCATGGAAGACAGTTAGAGGCTGAAGACCATATCTCAGATATGACATCATTACATCATTACCTCCGTGAGCGCTTATGCAAATGAGTACTATGACGTCAGTGAGTACTGGACAATGAATGTGGATGTCATGACCCCAGCGTTCTGTAACATAGACGTCCACTATGTATATCTGTAGCGCGGTTTCATTTCAACTAACCCCTATAAGTCGTGATGATGCCAACACTGGATGGTACTGTTGTAGTAATACATTGACACGACAATGTCATTGCTAAGTATCCATTAAAGTCTTAATTACACTATTACGCAAATGTTACATTACTGGTATAAGCTTGCAAACAATTAGCATTCATCTTCATTAAGAGTCTCGGTCTATACCGATGTGGAGAAAGATGCTGTTCTATCTTAATTCATCTCTTATTGTAGAGTCTCGGACTATACTAGACTATAGCGATGTGAGGATAGATGTTGTTCTATCTTAATTCATCTCTTAATGTAGAGTCTCGGACTATACTAGACTAAAGCGATGTGAGGATAGATGTTGTTCTATCTTAATTCATCTCTTATTGTAGAGTCTCGGACTATACTAGACTATAGCGATGTGAGGATAGATGTTGTTCTATCTTAATTCATGTCTGCTTAACTGTTGAATATGTAATCTGTAAACGTAAATCAGTAATCACAGGGATACGTGCAGGTCGCAACTGCTATTGCTACCGTGAAAAATGGTGGAACAAAAATGCATACTCTTTGGCTTGTTTGTATGTTTGTATGTCAGTGTATCCATTAGAAGAACCTCTTGATGGATTGTGATGATATTTGGTACATTAGTAGATGTTATGAATACGGAGGACAACGTCGATGTTGGGCCCTCTGTCGACTGGCCTTGGTACTGCAACAAAAGTTCATTTTTAGCATCTTTTGTCCTGGACATGCAATGGTCTTAGTATAGTCGATTTCAATAACTGAAATGCATATGAGCATCTTTGGAAGATGTTCTTGGATAAACTTAAGAATCTGTTAATGACCTACGCCACATTTCCAAACCAGGGCCCGGCCGGGCAGCTTTCGAGAACATAAAGTAAGATATAAAAGGCAGCAACCTACACAAAACGTAGAGAGAATAGTCATGGACATTTTTTGTGTATATTTTTAAGCAACACGTCAGCAGATTACGTATATGTATGCATTTCTATTTCTTGTTTCCACAAACAGTCCGGCCGGGCACCGGTTTGGAAATATGACGCTAGCCTTATTAGGAGTATTTCACCATGTTTCTTCCCATCTGCACAGCTCAATGGCTGGCAGGCAGGTTGCTGTCGCTGTGTTGGTCGTGGCCATGCTGTTCCGCTGTCGCGCCCAGAAGCCAGCGTGCTGTGAGTCCGGCTCATGCATCTGTCCTTACGTCAGCCGCCTGCACAGCCCGGGGAATCATGGTTACGGGATTCTGACGACGGGGAAGCGACAGTGGAGACACGGCCCGGCCACTCTGTCACCTGATCAACTTGTCACTGCGTCTCACGGACAGGGCGTCCCGGTTTTAGAGGGTTCAGACAGGTGAAATAACTATGTTTGAACTTCAACTTGAAATATACATAGAACAATGCTAAACTTTCTTCCAAACAAAAGTATACATGGATCAAATTTTCAACGACCACTGTCGATATCCGCGTATACTGATGAGTTGGAAGAAAGTTAAGCATTGTACTATAACAACTACCAACACAGATTAGCTTCCATAATGAAATATACTTGTAATATCTTATTTTGCAGGTTCGCATGCACCCATAGTCTAATTGGAATTACGTGGGCTCGTAAACAATAGGTGTGGTAGAGACATAGGAAAAATACATACGACAAGGAAAGCGATTGACATTTATTAAATTAATTAAAATTAAACTAATTTAAATCCTTAACGTTATGTTGGATATATCTACATGTAGACAATATATAGAATGTATAGCAGCTATATATACAGGACGTAGGATATGTTACAACTATGTTTCACCATCAATCGTGTACAATAATGAGCACTTTTTGAATATCTTTGCTCTACATATATGAAGACGAAATGCACTTTAAACCATACAACTTGTGATTTATCCGACGCATTGTAATTTTCATACAAGGCTTCTACATGACCTTGGACAACTGAAAGATGTTTTGCCATAGAGACCATTTAGACGTGGGGAATTAGACCAGGTTTCCAAACGCATGCGTTCACCCAAAATCTTTTACCTAGTTGGTTTAGAGCAGAATCTGCAATAAGCATAATAGCTCTAGCGAAAAGATGTAACGCCAAGACACAAAAGTTAATGTCACACATTCGTACCTATCCATACTCTATTTGACCAGAGATGGTACGGTACTCCCGATTGAATACTGCTGTCAGGTCTTCCGGCAAAGACGTGACAACGTGGGATCTTAAGACGGAGAGGTAAGCTTAGTACCAGGCGGAAGCCTCAGAGGGCTAAGCTTTTAGGAAAGCACGGCAAGCGATCATCTGTTGTAATGTTTAATGAAACCTGTGCAACTGGCACTAAAAATGCCGTTGAGTTGACCATAGAGCATCCGCATTGATACGGAACGTCTGTCATGTCTGATAAACATCTAGTTCTACCATCCCTGAACTCTCACTTCCGAAAGTTTAGCCATCTTCCTACTCCCTTCCTACCACTCTTCTGACAGTGTATCAAAATATCTACGAACTGTGCATCTGGCGCTATACTGATGGTCAATGAGTAGACAACGGTCTATAATGTATCGCTGTTTATTCTGTTACTTATGAGATTGGTTTCTGGAGTTTCTCTCAACAGGACCAACTACACCTTAGGTATCATATGGTTAAGTTTTGTCCTCCTGATGATTTAAAGGCGCCCACAAGTCTCCCAAATGGTTGCTGAAAGCCATATGTGCAATTACGTCCTAGACACAATACTGACCCGGAATTACCCGCGAGATGTCGGCTCTGGTTGGACGACACCATTGCCAGCCTTACGGATAGCCACCGGTTCTTCTTTTGATCTTAGGAATGTCTCAACATCCCGTTGGACACCTTTTTTTACAGGAAAACAATTATCCATCACAGACAGACAAACCAGCTAGAACTGTTGGCTCTAGGGAAAGAATGATCGAAGTAGATGCAGTGATGTCGTCAGCTGATCATTTTTGGATATGGTAGAATATTCCTTTAGGTGGAATAAAACAGGTGCATTGCTATGGAAATGCGCACATCAATACCGTTTGCAAATCATGTCTTATGTAAGTCAATTGTTTTATAGCATCCTGTGAGGAGAGTATTGATTACCGATGTCATTTGCCATAAGTCGGTGGGTTTCTTCGTAGCGAGGTTTCGTCTATCTTGTTTACTTATTAGACAGCGTGTTGTGTGCCAAATTATATTGTCAAACCATTTTTGTCCATTGGTCACTTCTGTGAAAACACGAACAGATAGACCAAGGCAACACCTTCCCATGAGGTAGTTTAGTGGCAGTAGCCTGGAATGACAGTCATGTCTGACGAATAATTAGTTCTACAACCTCTGAACTCCACTTCCTGTCACTCCCGAGAGACCGAGAGTTAACACCATATTCCCATTCTCTTCCTGTCACACTCTACTGACGATTTATTCAAATAGCCACGAACACACGAACACAAACATCTACTCTAATAAATAGACCTCCGTACGTGGAGGCAACATGTAAGGAATTCCAAGACACACTTATGCAAGCCAATACAGCAAGGAGCTAGTCCACTGGTACATTGTGCTGATGTGTGTTTAACTCCCATACCCGTCCTCATTAGTGCTGAGTGCTAAGCAGATAAAGCAGCATGTACCAGTTTAAAGTCTTTGGTATGACTTGGCCGGGAATGAACTCACGTCCTACCGAATGCATGGCAAAGACTCTCCCACTCGGCCATTGCACAGGAAAGAATACATTATCAAATATGATTTCTTATGATTCAGAGACGGGATCAAACTCACAACCTACTGAATGCAAGGCAAAGACTCTCCCACTCGGCCATTGCACCGGAAAGAATACATTATCAAATATGTTTCCTTATGATTCAGAGACGGCCCCGTCATCAGTGTCCGTGTCCGACTGCACCGCCTGGCCGAGCGACTCCACAACCTCAGAGGTAAGTGCACCCGACCCTAATATCACTCTAACAATCTGTGTGCTTCCATTGCGATGCCAGTTAACGAGTGATATGCAATCAGAACTCAGCCTTTGTGTGAGTCTACAAAACACCACAATTGTGGTGTTTATCTGCCAGTGAAAGTTGAGTGACATCCACGCGCTTGGAATGATCCCCTTTTTTTATTGCCGCATGTTAACAACATGAGTAAGAATACAAAGCAAGAAAGGTTCATTGACTTTTTCTCTTAGGGCACCCTGTACTTATAGAGTGATAAAATCTTCTGAACCTCGGCTTACAAGAATTATATACGATGTGAACATCATAAAACCCATGGAATATTGAAACTATCCTCTAACCAGATATTTTGGTCTCTGCCAACTGGAAGGATGAAAGCAATAAAAAAGGTTTATGTATAAAAAGTGAACAACTCAGTGACTTTAGGCAGGTTTTTAAACTGCAGCACAATTACTCGTATATAACATGGTAAGACACCACAGTACATGCACGGTACTAGATTGTAATTTCATGATTATGAAACGCAAAGTGGTCGTTAAAAGTTGTTCTCACCAAAAACTGATAAAATTTCTCCAGAAGGCTAAAACAACCACCAAATGGCAGCCTTTTATCCTACACCTCGGGAGAAAGTATAGAAATCAAACAGGATGGATTCAGTGACTTACTTGAGGGGGTGGCTCACGTAGTAATCTAGATCCCATTTCTTTTCATGTAGATAGAAAGAGATTACGTTAATCCGTTACTTTAGGAGCGATGATCCTGAAACAATTAGACCCTAAGACACGCCAATGGCAGGTAATTTGCTTGAATCATAAAGGTGTGATGGTGAGATAAAAACATGATCGTAGCGTGGGGCTGATAATGCGGAGATTAAGTTGTACTCCATTCAGGAATGACTGTAAACAAAACAGCGCTTCGACAGATTAAGACAAGTCTCAGCTTCTGACGCCAACGGTATGCCTGTGAGGGTGTAAGAGTTGAACTTTTACCTATAGCCTCAGAAGGCATTTTCATCTAGTTCGTCATGCTAACCAAATGGCTTCTAGCATGATAGGCAGTGGAAAGGCAAAGGGGAAACATATGTGCTTCATAGAGGCAAGTTTTTTTACCAAGTTTAAAAGTTTGAAGGCATTCACCAGTACCAATTTAAACACGCTTGTGATGTAAAGGATTGCCATAGTGGGAAATGTTGTTCAATACATCAGTTACACGAATGCTTATATTCAAGTCCGTATGACTTACGTATTTACATTTTTTGGCTTTTAATAGGTAAAGTTTGCTTTAAAGAAGCTAACTTTTTCTTTGCCTTGACCGACAGTTGCGCAGCTTGGTTATCTAACCGAAAATATTACTTCGTCGGCCTCAAAGTGTACCTGAGCTAAAATAAAGTCAACACGCAGCTCATACGGACTTAAATATGCGCACTAGAGTGACTGATCCCGTACGACGAACGTGACCATGACGTTCCAGATGATGGTGCTCTAACAGGTGGAACTGTGTGCATCTCTAGGTAGTTGGCTCAGTCCCACCTAGTGCAGACTCAGCAATAAGTAAGGCATGAGGGAAGCCTCCTTACACTTATCCCTTAATCGCACCATTCATCAACCATACTGTGTCTGAGTCACTTCGAGCCAGGGGAGATTTGTATCTCACTGCAAACCGTGAAAACAAACAGACATACTGGCACCCGCTGAAGGCCGCTACCGTCTGTGGAGCAGTCTGCATAGGTCACGGAGAAGCAGAGATGCCGGAAGACTCGGGAATCTAACGTTAAGGGGAGCCAATGTCGTTCAAAGATCTGTATCCAAATTATTTCCTGCGATAGCGGGGGAGGATTTGGGAAATGTGGCTTTCCGTTGGAACGGTTTCTAGTGGTGGTACTAGCCTGTGGCGGCGTCGTGAGTCTGAGTGTACTGAGAGCAGGGATGGCGTCACTCAACGACATGTGCTTAAGAGGGTATCTCATTGAACTGTGCTAGGGATTTGCGTCAACTTTGCGAATTTGTGTCGATTTCTCCCCTTCGGCCACAATACTGACTTGCGACGCATTGCGTATGAACCCAGATGAGCTAAAGAAAATTGCCGCGCCTTGAATGTCAGATTCTTAGTTTCAGTGTCTTTAACAGGAATCGCAGTGATGCCATAGAATTTAAAACTAATGTCCAACGATTCAAAATGTACCAAAAAGAGATTTGAAGTGTAAATAGACGATCATCATTTTGCGATGTTTCGAGAAAAATTGTGCCGATTGACTGATGTGCGACATTTTGCGAATGTCTGACGCAATTTGGAATATACCAGTGAGATACCCTAACTACACGAAGGGTATTACAAACTGACACAACAAGTATGGAAAACGTGAGTGTTGCACTAGCTACAGCTACTTCGATTTCAAATTCCTACAGATTTATCTTGTAACGTGTTTACTCATTGATGTCACAGATAAATCGTTGACGAAAGCTTCCCGACTGTGGCTGAGCCCCGGCCCGGGACTCACCCTGGTGGAACCGCCGGCCTCAACACAGCAGCGCGCTACGGACCGGCGGTAGAACTGGTCAACCCGCACGGGGATAAGTCAACCGGTACTAGAGCCAACCAACCAGCAAGCAGGAACGAAATTTGAATAACAACGGATTTATGATGCCGTTATGACGAAGGCAATCACGAAATGTCATGGACTTTGTCCTGTATTTCGTTGATGATGATGATTAAAGAAACGAGTATTCTAAGATAAAACGTAAGGCGTATATGATTACTTCGCAAATATCTTTACGATCACAAGAACAGATTTGTTGTTATATTATGGAAGAACCGTTTCTCTCTATGTACTTTAAACAACGATTACTACCTGAAATCATGACCTGGCAAGTACTTTACAAACACATGAAAGCAAGGAACAACAAATCCTTGTGTTAATGTTTTCCAGCCTATGTTATAGATGATTGCGATATCTTTTGATTCTTCAGCGCATCTATAGCACTCGGTGAATGACATATGTAGGATCTTATCATCTTTGACAAGAAATGAAATTTCCTGATTGAGGTTGGTTTGTCTGCGTATGTTTACTACTAGATATACCATACACCACTAGTTTTACTAATTCATTCCGAAAGTTACTCGTTAAACTATGTATAATGCGGTGTACAATTACAAGGCGAAAAGTCTTATTTTATTCGCAAAAGAGGTTTCCAAAAGGCTCGCACAGAAAAGGAAAAGGATGTACCCATGATAGCATTTCAGAGTACCTAACTAAATAGTTTGTAACGGTGCAGGGAAACCCATACTTTGTTTTTGAAGACAGACATCTAAGACATCTTGCTCGATCTAAGTTGGTAAAAAAGCTCAAACTTAGTAAACTATTTTTCTCAATAATACTTGGTAAAAATTACAAACAGACGAAGCAGCAATTCGTATGATAACTCTTAGCAGTCAATTTCTTAACTGTGAAGATGAACAAATAAAACTTGATAAAACAAATGTCTGATGGCATAACATTATTGAGCAGGTAAACATGTACATGTATGATATACTGTTTTTACCATTATAGATGAGTTAGGTCATTGGGAGAAAACCACTCTTTAAACAAACCTTAAAGCGTTTTCCATTAAGAATTGAATGGAATGAAGATGACGAGCCTTTATGCCACACCGGGCATTCGATGGTTAAATAGCTTTATTACATCAAGTATAATGTGACACAAATCTAGTTCAAATCATAACAGCATCCGGTCATAATATGTGGGGTAATTGGGGAGTCAGTGCTGGAAGTATGACAAAATATGACTTATTATTATAGTATTTACCGCTTATACGGTACAGATACCGTTCCATTCCAGTGATCCTAAATCCAGAAGCGACCCTACGATAAGCTATTGTAACACTAGCTATTATATTTGTTATCATGACATTTTAACGGCCTAGAAGTTTGGTAACCAATCCTGCTAAAATACCATATTTCATATTTGCTACGAAATTGTCCTTTTTAAAAACAAATGAACGGAAGAAGAAAAAAGTTCATTTTCAGGTATCAATATTCATCATCATCCTCGCCGCATATTAGTCCAGTCAGTGTTTACTCATACTGGAGCGGGCCGTCATTGTTATACACAGTTTCCTATCAATAGTGTAGACATCCGGGAAAAAAAAAGAAAATTCACATTGAGGTGTCATAGGGCTTTCCACCTTTATATACTTACAATGTGCGCTGCTGAATCTCTACTATACATGTTAATTGCTTGTGTTTCGTACACCCTAACATGAACCTACTACCCATACACACGACACAAAACCCTACATGATACTAGAGGATTGAATGCTTTGACACGTTTAGAGTTTGAAGAAATATCTGTTTGTCCTAGGAGCTGCCGTAGGTGCTGTGCTATCTTCTGTCGTTATGACGTAGGTCACAAATCCACCTTAATCTTACGGAGCGTGACACTGGACAAAGGTTAAAACATTAGACAGTTTTCCTCGCGTAGTCTTCCTAGAAATAGATGTCCTGCCTTTCACTAAGGCTGGGAGAGAAAAAGGGTAATCTATATTACACTCATAGACAATCCTTTAATGGTATGTCGTATTTATAGCTTATTTTCGGAGTATGATGCGTTATAAGACGGGCGTTACGGTACGAGAAAACCAAGGCTGAGGACTTTTGGGGTCTTCAAAAAGTACATGTTGCAGTTATTAAGTTTTTCTCATAAAGTGTCTTATTGCAAGCCGGTAATTTACGCAGATTTTTATGACGTCACGATGACGTGATTTGCTTTCGAGAAAGCGATATTTTTGTTTGCTTGGCTCACATGTTCCAAACAGTGACATCACCGGTTTGTGAGTCTTCAGGAGGACCTGTTCTATACCTCTTGATTAATTCTAGTTAATACTTTGTCTATTTGAATGTTTTGGGGCTACAGAAAGGCATGCATTCACACGCGGCAAAGACTGCAGTACTGTTACAAAGCGCTAGCCCCGTGGCAAAATCAACAATAAGAAACGAAAGAAGAAACATTGACCATGTTGCCGCAACAATCTTTATATTTGGTCGTATTCTACTGCATCAATGGCGCCGAATCACACGACGTTGAAGTGAGTAGTTCACTGAATTGCGTCAAATTGCGCCGTTGCAACTTTAGAATTTTCGCCAATTTTCCCTTGCCGGTACACATAACGTTGGACCCACATTCTCAATTTCGACTCCAAATCACGAGCAAGATAACTTTATTGGAAATTAAAGTTTTGCCACCAAACCACCAATGTACAGTGGTTAAGATTCATTTGCAGTGCAAACAACTTTCACAATTTGGAGCAGTTTAGAGAGATAAACGCTTTACCGCACTGTGAAACACACGAAACACCTACTGCAACAGTGAGATTGCCTAGTTTCTTACATAGCTCTTTGTTTGCTTTGGATGAACATGCTATTCCATCAACCCCAGGGACACTATCTACGTGGTACTTTAGAACAGCTAGGCATTCTTAACACACTCAAACTGAAAAACGTTTCAATGAGAAGGTAAGTATCTATAGAATTCCTGGTAACTTATGGATTAGTTGAGACCGATAAGATCCGCCTTGGAGTAAACAAAAAGCAATGCAAAGTTCAAGACATGGCTGGGAATCTTGGAATTCATTGTACCAACTCTTTCAAGAAACATGCATGCTTATATGAATACATGTGTTGTTTAATTGAATGGGGCATAAAATGCTCTAACATCGCGAAAAAGGCGTCGCGTTAATTGCTAATAAATGTGCGATTGGACCAAACTTATAAAGTGCAAAATTCCTTCCAAATAAAATATATTTTCTTTTCATTTTCAAGTGTCAATTTTTGCTATCTTTCACGGAAATTGAAAGCACAATGTGAGATTAGGATCATCCTATATTTACTGCTTTATTACTGCAGCATTCAGCCGGAAACAGGTTTGTGCAGTAAAGGTGCAGTAAAGTAAGATCGGCGTCTTAGTTTCCAATTGCAAAAAAAATTGTCGGGGGGTCAACTACATTTTGTAGATATAATGAAACAAAAAAGATAGTTCCCTACTTATTTTGTTTAGTAATGTGTTTAAGCTGTTTGAAATGTACATCAGTTTTATCGACTCAATTATTACAGATAAATGTGAGTTCAACAATGTGGCCTTTGTTTGGATATATGTTTACTTTCTTAATCACTTAATGTTGTTTGTCTTGGGTCACGTCCTTATGTGGGGTGCCTTTAACGGCGCATTGATATCTGCCAATGTCTCGGAGTAGTTTCGTATGGCTGCAGTTCGGTCTGTCGTCTTCTAGATCTGGCGTCAGCCTCAGCTGTGGGAAAATAGGAAAAAATGACGTCAGATATTTTGACGGTTTATCATCATCTGACCGTCAGACGGCTTATCTACCACAATTACTTGTTGACACTGTCACTGTGACAATGAATACGGTCTCCTTCGGTCAATATTGACCATGGTAAAATCCTAGTTGATAGCCCTACAGCGTCGACTGTGGCTATCCTTATGCAAGAATGACAGTCTCTGCCACATGAAGCACGTCTGTAGGCTGACTCAGTTCTTTTTGCAGGATCCGCTTTAATTTCATCTGCCATGCGCATCAGTCTGGTTTCTCCTGATTTATCTGCCTGATGTGCCTGTGTGTCTCTGACTTATAACCTATTTGCATACCATGTTACATACTTAACGCTAATTAGCATACTCATTTGCATACTTGGGAAAACATAATGAAACCGCTACCAGCCCACCTGTCAGATTCAGCAGCCGGCGAAGATGGTGCAGGAGTTCCCACACCTTGGAATGTTCAAGCTGGTTCTTCCGCTCACTGCGAAACAATAGAGAGGAACTTCCCGTTAGTGTGAAAGATCATTCGCAAAGACGAATAACATTGAACTCTGCCTAAACGACGGAAGGAGCAGGCGACGACAAATCCCACTAACTGTCGTTATACAGAGACAGAGGGCGATACAGGCTTTATGCGTGGTCACGTGTTTGTAAGGTCACGTGTCCCAAGTAATGGGTCAAAGGGCTGTACGAGCAATCTCAATCGATGAGCTCTGCAGGTTGCTTGTACAGCTTCTATGGGTAATCCTTAATCTTCAAGCAGATTTTGCTGTGGCAAATGGAAAGGAGTTTAGCCGGCAAAGGAGTTATTGGCTTCGCTGTGGCCATTAACTCCTCGGCCGGCTAAACTCCTTCCCATTTGCCACAGCATGATCTGCTTGGAGATTAGGTAATTCTTTCAAAGACATCATTGGAACTGAAAAAAATCGTCAGCCATCGTACGCAGCAAAAAGCTTCTGGAGGAAAATGCAACGTGACAACCCATGTAAAACAGACTCGTATCGTATGGAGACTGTTTTAGGCAATTGCCAGAACCAATTACCACTTACAGATGCAACAGCATCTCCATCGTGTGATTGGCTATTCCATCAGACAATTTTATTTGATAGTGTCTATCCAACAGGAGTCATTCGTCCAGAGGTTATCAATCGTCCTAGTTCCTGAATGCTGGGCAACATAATAATTTGCTGCTGTCTTATACGTGAGGAAACTAACACATATTTCTTGTCAGCACTAGCCTTCATGGCTAAAACAATGCGATTTCTTGTCTTTAGTCATCAAGAAATCAACGTCAGTTCAACATTCAACCAACATCAAAGACTTATGGCCTATATGGCAGACGACATTCCAATGGCGAGGTTATCAAGAATGGCCGACCTTTTAACTGTCATAGTGACGAACTCGAGCAATGTAAACCTAAACCGACATGGAATTGTGACTTAGGGCTCTCTGTTGTCACCTTTGGTTTGAAGGGGTGGATTTGACATTTATCAGAAATCACGTCCCATTTCTCGATGATCCCAGGTGACCTCCTCACATGAATCAGCTTGTCATCAGCTATATTACAGCCACGGGCGAAGGGCAGCACCTTACAAGTCTCCTGTTCAACACCGTGCCGTTAACTTCTGATTGCTTTCTCCGTGTGGAATTCCAACAGATACGCCAGTTGTTCTGTGTGGTGCATGTCTATTATGATTGACCAGTGGTATTGCTGTAAGCTAACCCCTTATCCGTAGAGATCTACTTACTGGTATATAAGTAGT
Organism: Branchiostoma floridae; assembly: GCF_000003815.2. Lineage (NCBI taxonomy): Eukaryota > Metazoa > Chordata > Leptocardii > Amphioxiformes > Branchiostomatidae > Branchiostoma > Branchiostoma floridae. Next base: position 10,806,827 of record NC_049996.1, read on the forward strand.
ATTAGACTGCATGATTTTTAAAGATACGATCATGTTATTAGATGTCTTTTGTCGTTTCAGTATGTTCAAAAGAAGACGAGGTCACTGATAACTTGTAAGGATATGGGTCTCTTCTAGTCTCTCCCCGTGGCAGGTTGACCACAGAAATATTGTTTTATCACATTTCAAACATGATTTGATCTTTACTCCAAGGCAGGGATCGATGTGTTAGGAAATTTCCAAAGGGAGTCGGTAAACATACTGAAACGAAAATAGTTTGAAATCTGCCTAAGGCCTATGCGTTTTGTCTGAAAGTATGATTATCTATACTGGACTTTTTGATCTCGATGATTTGTATATCGTTTAAAACGAAAATGGTCGTATAGCCTAACATATAATGACCCATCACTTAGGGCAGAAAGTTTCCATAGAAAGTTTCAGTAGCAGGATATGTTTTTACAGGTAAGAGTTGTTCGCCCTTTAACGTGCCAGCCCATTTGATATGTGACTCCAATATTACGTCCCTTCCGAAAGACGGATACAGCCCCAACGAAGATGCCCCGACCAAGTTTTGAACCACGGTCTCCCTGTTACCAATCAATTGGAACCAGGTGCTTAACTGTGAGGCTGCTATAGGGGCATTCCTACCACTTTTACAGACAATAGGGAACTAGGCGTGAGGAGATCCCTTGTTAGGCCTACGTTACATCTCCAAACCGGGGCCCGGCCGGACAGCTTTGGGGAACGAAAAATGTGATATAAAAGACACCAAACTACACAAGACGTAAAGAGAATAGTAGTGGGCGTTATTTGTGTATATTTTTACGTATACATTTCTATTTTTCGTTTCCACAAACAGCCCGGCCGGGCCCCGGTCTGGAAATGTAACGTTAGCCTTAACAGCAATGGTGATGATGACGATCATGATGAACACAAATCGCCTGACCTTATCTGATAGTGAACGGAACTAACCTATAATCGTGGTCTAACGTAAGTTCCGGTAACCCTTCCAGTCGGTCCAGGTCTACCTGGGCCCGGTCGTGGAGGTCCACCAGAGAGGTGGGGAGTCCTCCATGGGAGGGGTCGTGTTCCCCTCGGGGGAGGGACTTGTATTCCCCCTCGCCTCTTTGCCTCTTGCCGACGGTGAGGATGCCGTGTCCATGGTTACGGGGACCGAAGAGACGTCTGAAGTGCGGGCAGTTGCACGTCCTTCTCCAGCAGCATCTCGGGAAGGCCCATGATCCTTTGCACAGCAGGCCAACGAACAGCACCGCCAGGAGTACATGCATGCAACGCATCTGTCTGTGGGAGGAGACAAAAATGCGTTAGAAAGTTGTTACGGTTGAAGCATTTGGAAAGAATCCATTTCCATGTATATATGAATCCCAAACGCCAAGTTGGAGTAGTCCATTTGATTTCTCAACTCCAACATCGATGACAAAGATGAGGAAGTAGCAAACTCAAAACGCACAGAAACAGAAAAGAAGAACAAAATCACTGAAAACAGTAAATCACACATACATATTTAATACATGGAAAGTGCCCACTGTAGACACACAAAAACAGAATATCTTTGATGGTTCAAAGGACACTTGTTGCGAAGTTAACCAGGCCCAACAAATCACGACCAGAAGCCAGTTTCTAGAGAACGATACCCGCCGCCCATTATTCGTAAGTGTCAGCAAGAAATGATATTCAAAGTGACTGTAAGTGGATTGTAAATAAAGAAATTTGTAAATGCTCCACACAAATCCATTAGATTTTAAAAACCATTTGTATAGGATGGAACAGGACCATTACTTTTGAACGTCAGTTGATTTAGTAAGCACTATTGCAATTATAACTGGAAAGAGGTAATTTACATTAGCCATAACATCATCTACAGGAAATTATGAATCTAAAATACTGTGCTATGGTCAGGGCGCAGCAAGGGTAGATAGATTCAGATTAAACGTACAGTAAACCGAGTTCAACACATGGTAGAAAATATTCTCGCTTGTCAGCCAACTTGTAGCCCATTATTTGTTGAGACCGAGAAGTTCGAAGAACCAAGTTACAATTAACGTCAAAGGCATTTAAGACAGCCGTTTGACACTCAGCAACGCCGAAGGAATGCCTCTGTGACTCAACTAAATCTAATAGTAGCCTCATGGCCCAGGTCCTGGTCCCATGAAAAGCGAACCTTGGAGATACCAGTTCAAATCATGCACCAGTCTTTCGGAAGGGACGAAAAATGAGGGTTCTGTGTTAGAGGAGGTGCCTGGAGCACGTTTAAGGGAAAGGGCTACAGAAACAAAACGAAAAGCTACTCACCTACGCTCACTAAGTACTACAAGGTGAACAACAAAACTGATGAACGAAAATCAAACATTGATGAAATGCTCGCAATCTCACCTAATAATACTGTCGTCAACTAATAATCCCTAAAAGTTGGAGTAATTCAGCAACTAGTGTCGGTTGATTTCGTGTCCTCTGTGCAGTAGAGTTTATCCGTATTTATATAATAAATCTCTAATCCATCAATTCCCACAACACGCCAACGCCTTCTCGCCTCGTGACTCAACATACGTCACCAACACTTCATTGAAAGTTTGATGCAATGACGTCATCTCAAAAGTCAGCCTACAACTTCACCGATCAAACTCGTATCAAAGTGCGGTTCAAACACCTCATATGTGAAATCCTTAAGGAGTGAATAGATAGAAGATGCGCAAACGTCTTGTGACATTTTGTAGGCGAAGGAAATTGAAACCAGGGAAGCGAAGACGCCCTACTCCTACGTACGAAATAGACTGGGGACATCCAGAAGGCCAAGAGGTATAAACACAAAATTGCTCCCCGCGTCCAATTTGCACCGATTCGCCGCTACAATTTCCCGTTGCGTAATACTTTAGATAGAAAACTCAAGGACAGTCATGACATGTGCCTTCTTCGTGTTGTTTCACCACTTTAATAAGGCATCGCAGCCGAACGTTTTGCATCTTAGGTCAAAGAAGCCAGTGCTCTGGTGAGAAGTTTAACAGGATATACAAACATGTACATTCATTTTGTTGTCCCAGCAAACCTCCAGTGACCGGAGCAAATCAGATGAACTGCTCAAATTAGTCACACAACAACTCCCTCTCTTTCCCCTGTGTCTTGCCCTGGAACCTTTTGCATTGGAGGCCAAATTTTAAACAACCCCTTTCTCTGATGAGAAGTTGTATACGTACAGGCTAAACAAACTAGCCAACATTTGGTTGTCAATATGACTGGTACAAATCAGATGGACAAATTAGCCACAAAACAACTCTCTCTCTCTCTCTCTCTCTCCCTGTGTTTTATCCTTGAACCTTTTGCATTAGAGGCCACCATTTCTGGTGAGAAGCTGCACAGGTTGAACAAACTAGCCATGGCGACATTTGCTTGTCAACGTTGGTACAAATCAAATGAAGTGACCAAATTGGCCACAGAACAAATGTTTCATTCAAATGGGTATTATACAGGCTTTGTATGCATGGCCGTTGACATCAAGGACTGATTTAAAATGACCCATGCTCTCACAGTCTTTTTCCCAAACCGGTAGTTGCCAAAGGAAACCAGATGCCTTTGCAAGAGGTACTGAAAGGTGCACTGTCTAGACATCAGAGGTGGAAGTACATCGAGAACGTTAGCGAAATATACAGAAACAGCAAAGAACTTGCTGACACTCTGAACTACATACAATTGTCTGAACGAACAAACGAGAGAACTCGATTGATCCAACACACAAAAGCCATCATCCAAGAGTAGAAACGAACTGGAACTGGTAGAACGTGACTGTTTAGACGTCCGATATGGTCGTGAGGACACAACTATATCAACCCAGGCTTTACAGCCTTACTCGCGGGAAAGTAAATGTTTTTAAGTTCTTGTCCAATAGGACAACTGAATTCTAGAGAAGTTGTTCAACCTTATCTAGATGTCCGATATGGTTGTGAGGACACGACTATACCAACCCATGACCATGCTTCACAGCCGCACTCACGGCAATGCTTAGTCAGACCGGGGCTTCAAAAGTGCACTTACAAATCTTGTCTATCCAAACTTGGGTTTTATGGAAGTAAGGCTTAGCCTTGCAACCGTTACAGAAATGCCAGATTTAAATGATAAAGGCTTTAACCACTGATGTTATGCAATACTAATGGTAGACTTAAACACGAAAAAGTTCAAAACACGAAAGCGGTCCTACGTATGGATCAGAAGACCCGAGCAGCAATAAGATATATAAAAACATTGGCGACATGCCAACTGTAAAAGTCATGCAGATGCTAACGTTAAGTTATAGAATAAAAAGAAAGAAAAGTTTATCTACATGGCATTGTCCTCTCTAAATATGCTTTCTTGGTAATGTTATACTTCTTTTACTTAGTCATTTCCATTGTAAAATTTTACGATGTAATATCTATTAAACAAAGTGTAATGCCGCACAGTCTAGACAAACACCTGGTAGGGTAAATAAAGAAAGGATGGAACTATCTTGCTTTTAGACAAGCTTTTAGACTCAGCATTTCCTTCATAGCTTTCATACCTACTACATCTACATATTTATGAACACACTGGCTGACAAACATTTTCAGGTATTTTATGTTATTACTTACCATGTAAAGCTGTATTCTTTTCGTAGAAAAAACTATGAACATTAATTCCTGTTGCACTGAAGGTGCGCTTGTGAACACAACATGGCTGTTTAATTGTAAGCAGTCGTTAGCACAGCGACAGGCGAGAATCAATACTCACGTCGCGTCTCCGTTAATTTGAAGTTGGGATTGCTTAAATGAAGCTACCCAGCGGGAATAGTGCATTTACCGCCTCAGCGTCCCAGTTAAGTAATCATTAATGTGACAAGAAGCTATTCTAAGACGAGTTTGTCGGGCAGGGTTCTCCCGAGCGACATAGACACAGACATGGACCCGCTAACAGGGTGTAAAATGACATTTGCAGCACAGTCTGACTGACTGCGATGTAATTAACAACTGGAGTGGATAATCAGAAGCTGGTTTGAAAGCGTAGGTGTTGCTTTGATGATAGATGTAAATCCCTATAGAACAAACACTCCCAACAAGAGTTCGGAGACATCATACATCCATGAAATATCTAAAGGTTTTGTAAATTTCTTTTTTTACTTTACGCTTCTGCAGTTCTAGAGATAGAAGGCTACACCTACACCACAAAAACATCTGCCAACAGAAAATTAATACAATACATGTACATGTAGTATGTCAAGGACAGAAGATGCAAAAGCCGGACGATCTTCTCAACTACCAAAGTCAAACACCAGGGGGAGAACTTGACCTTGATCTTTGCATGTCCAAGACCTACCCAAACACAAAATGTCATAATAGTCAAGAGTTATGCTAACCACAAATATCCAGAAACACAGACTGGCAAACACACACGCCAAAAAAACGATACTTCCATTTTTTGATATTTCTGTTCAGAGGCAACTGATTTGATTGTAACAACTTGAAGATATTACAGATTTACTTATCTTAGCCTTTATTCCATAATAGATTTGTATTGTTGTAGTTTGTAGTTGACCGTACAAAAGTCGATGTACTTTTTGTCAAGTCAATAAAGTTTCTTTCCCAACATCAGTTGATTCAGCGTCAGTAACTTGCCGCTAGGCAATCTTGTCGCAATGGGACATGCTGTGGCAGATTTAGCACTCCTGGCGGCATATCACAATCAACAATTAATGGACCTTCCGACAACGATTATCTGATTAATCTATCGCCGGAAGTTATATAAGGAGAAGATTATCCATCGACAAGAAAGATGGCTATGGATACCAGTCCTTGCCTTCAGCAAAGATGCTGAACTTCAAGATGAAAAGCGGCCACGAGAGAAAAATGTTTCTCCTCCAGCAAGGAACAACGCATCGTGCTTAACAGCAAGAGAAACGATTTTATAACGCCTTCCGGAGAGATGTTTTTATGACGCCATTTGGTGATGCCGAAGGACGAAATGTAAACAGCTTTTAAGACGAGGCAGATAAGGATATTCACTCAGTCGTTGACTATGATATTATCGTGTACATTTGGTCACAAAAACAATTCACAAAATCTCATTTGTAAATGTAAAATTATGGTCATCTTATAATTTGCAATCATTTACTATACTCAGTCTGTCAAAATACGTGCTTTAAAAGTGAAGAAATGATATGATTTAGTTACGAGTATAACATCTACTTCATAGATATATTGTCAACCACAGGAATACAGTTTCGATCGGGCGTTGTATACAAAGCAAAAGATTCGTATCTATTAATGACACTGAATTGAGGACAGGTGAACACCATTTTAAATCTTATCAAATCCTAACCAGTCCAAACAAATTTGTTCTATCTAACGCCCATCGCTGCTTTCATTCTCCCAGCTGTGCTAAGACCGTATTGCACGACAACACTACTGCTGTATCGCCAATTGACGACACTAAAGTAGATCCAGCTTCTCTACGTGCCCTGGAAAATCTTCCTTATCAACAAGAAACATCTCAGCAATGTATACCTGATGCACAATACGCGGGTAACTCACCCTCACTGTGCCAGATGGATCCCACTTAAAACGGCTGCTCCAACAGTTGGACTCTCGACACCATTGACAAACGCCGGCTGGTCTGGCCAATCTCGCTCGCCAATTTTCCAAGAGCGAGAGTCACTCGCCAAGTCCCATCTGACTCTCTACATGCGCGGGCACGTGAACCCACTTTGGCGCACGGTTCTGGCTGGGTGCACTCAAAGTCAAGATTGATAGCGACTACTACTACGGCACGACAACATTCGGGACGATATTCGGGCCAATGAAACTAAAATATCACAGAATATTATGATATGGACGATGAACGTTTATGATGATTCCTAATGAGACATGCTATATATAAATTGTATATGTAATTAGTCACAATATTGCTAGCAACTACTACTGCGGCTAACTACTACTGCGGCTCGGCAACATTCGGTAAGACATTAGGGTCAGTGAAACTAAAATATCACAGTATATTATGATGTGGACGATAATCATCATCATCAACGTTGAAGATAATTCCTTATGAGACATGTTATAAGTCATAACATTGATAGCGACTACTACTGCGGCCCGACAACATTCGGGAAGACATTCGGGAAGACATTCGGGCCAATGAAACTGAAATATCACAGAATATTATGATATGGACGATAAACGTTGATGATAGTTCCTAATGAGACATGCTAAATTGTATTATGTAATAAGTCATAAGATTGATAGCAACTACTACTTCGGCCCGAAGACATTCCGGCCAATAAAACATAAGGAACTTAAAACAAAACATATCACGCTATATTATGATATGGACGATAAACATCTATAATAATTCCTAATGAGACACGCTATATATAAATTGTATATGTAATTATAGCATAGAATCACACTTCAGGCCACAGCAAGTAGACTTTGTGGATAACGTATACGTGTAAATGAATTCTCCCTGATTAAAAAAAAAACACATACACAAATTTCGTTCCCTTCCGGCGATGGTAAACATGACAAGAAAGTAGTAAAATGGAAAAATGTGTCGCATGGTTGTATATAGTTATAAATACAGCACCAGTGTGTTAGCCTTGAGTTTAGTTGTAGTAATATTAGGCTACCATACTAGCGTTACTTTCTGAACTTCTTAATAAAAGAGCAGAGGTCTTGGTGGATATGATAACACGTTTTGTCGCTCAAATTCTTTTCATAACATTTATAGTCTCTGTTGTAAGAAACCAGGCATCTTGTTGCCTTAAAGCTTGTTTTTTCTTCGTAGTAGATTTGGAGTCTGCAGATCACGTCCTCCATATAAGGTACTTGCTGTGGCCTTAGCAAAAGCTTGCAACTACTTTGTTGGCAAATAGATGGTTATGGAAGTATGTGCCTCGGAGGGAGTTCGTTGTTTTATGCTGTGCAAAGCACCATCTAGCCGGAATAAACACATGCACTCCGCGGAAATATGAAGTCAGATAGATGTCATGTAAGCTGCCTAGTGGTTCCGCATGGGTTCTCGTGAGGCCAACTCGACAAGTAACGATTGGTGACGTCAGAGCACCTGTTGAGTGACTGGGACACTGTCCATCCACAAGCACGCACACACAGTAGATGGTCTATATTTAGTGTACACGAGGCACCGTTTATCGTTTAATGACTACAGCATGCTGTTACTGGAGGAAGGCCAGGAGGAATCGATGTATAACACAACCAGGAGTAGTTACTTAAGCAAGACGACAATTCCAGTACATAATCTATGTTGTGTAGATCACTAGTATGCGGAGTCACTGCTTTAGAATACCATAGATACCATACTAGAAAATATCTGTCTGTTTTCCCTCCCAACCTAGCATATTGTAATCAGTTGGTGTGTTTGTTTTTCTTTGTGTTTGTTCGATGTTATCTGAATATTGTAGAGTGCCAGCATGTAAGGCGTAAGTGATGTAATAGAATACTTGAAGTATTGGAAGTATGGTTTGTCTCGGGTACAGTGGTGTTGTAGTTGATCTGTAGAGGATGACCCATGGCTGCACCACAGAAATGTCAGGTCATTAGTGTCACCCACTGTGAGTTTATCACAACGATGTTCCTCCAGTTGTTTCAGGCTCCTGTAACTTAGACTTATCTTAACTTTAAAATCGTAAACTTTTGAACTTCAAACTTTTTCCTGAAGACAATTATTAGGTGGATACTTTAAACGTCGGGCAATGCCCTGCAGCCAGAGGCACACTGGGAATACGCTGTTTGAATGTGCAGCTGTACAGGGCCAGGGAGGGAGAGCTGTGTCACGACATCAACACTGACACCGACTGATGGCAATTACTTTGTTGTGTTAGCCCGGGCTTATTGCTGCCCACAGATTGCTCTGATAACACACTTCATATAACGTTGATACGCCTAAGGCCTAAGGACTTCTCTGAGGGCCCCGGTCTGCCTGTGGGCGACTTTCCTATGACTTTATCTTACGATCAATCCAAAAGGTCGTTGACTGCCGGTAGCTTTCACTGCGACCCAATCTTTCTGACGCCTTCAAGAAGTCGTGAGAGACAGATCAAGGTAGGTGGAGGCGTTGACGACAAAATGGCCTTGTAAAGTAATGATGGAATACCAAATTTGTACTAGAAATACCACAACACACAAAGATTAAACAAAGAAAAATGCATGTGCAAAGTAACACGACAAACAAGACTAGGAACCTAAATATTCATATGTTGTAAAAAGTAGCTAACTCCCCATTTTGAGTTTTCCATAAAGTTCATATTGGCCATATGTGTAGGTGTGATACGGATCTGTGATGGGACATTTACATGGAGTAGTAAGCCAGCAACTCACGTCTTTTAAGTGTCCGCCAGAAGGTGTGAATAAGAAACAGACCGTACGCGGACATGGAGTGAATGGGTACATTTTGCAAATGCCAGATCCACCCTAGAAGCAAGAAGTTACTACCGTTCATCAACAGCATCATTTCCCATCACCTGCGTGCATGTACATGTGCTAATGCTCTGATGGTGCAACGGTGTCCATTCACCCCTAGGTCCTGTGAGTCCAGTGGTTGGATCAACAAGGCTTTGTGTACAACTGACACTTGATTAAAAAGTGTTAGACACATCGTTTACTTTATCTCTGTCATTAAATATACGCATAAAAAACTGCGATGTTTGAAGGGTAAAATTGATATCTTTCTTGAGGAGATGGAGGAAGCTTCTCGCGGATCCTATAAACATGAAATAAATGCTGTCAAAGGCTTACATTTTCGGGGGGAATGGGGTAGATAGTGGTACTAAAAGAAAGGGGCTTTGCTTTTCAGATTCAGGAGTGTCTTTTCCAGGAAGTCATCGATTTTACGGGAAGTACAAATGACAGAGTTTGACGGAACGACAAAAGGATTTTCCGAACAGACAGACAGACAGGCAGATACACACACACACATCTCTCTCTCTCTCTCCCCATCTCTCTATATATGTGCGTGTCTGTGATTTTCTTTATTCCTTAAGCAATGTGAGAACAACAATAATAGCCATGTGGCAAAATGCATAATAGCATAGATTCAGGCAGCTGTGAGCAGGAAACATGAGAAAGGCGCCCGTTTGTCTGGATATTGACCACTTTTGAATTACATGGTGACTCGAAAGTACGTCGAAAGTAATTACTGACGACGAACATGGACGTGACAATGGTCTCTAAAAGCTGAGTCTCTTTGAATGTGTTGGGGACGCTTGGATGTTATTTCTAAGCGTATCAAGCCTTTTGGTCCCTTTGCAGCTGCACGGTGACCCTGTTCAAAATGAATAGCTCTTAAGATGAGTGCAAAAATAGCGGTTTAAGTCCAGAGACTTTTTATATGTTTGCGTGCTATTTCTATGACTACATAAAACATAGAATAAATCCACTACTGCAAGGCATAATCCAAAACAGATGCTGCACTGTAAACCTTTTATAGTACATTTAGTCACTACCTTACTCCTAAAGAATAGGGCACAGGATTTTCATTTCCTGGTTATCTACGCATTGACAAAAGTATGAATATGTCAAAAGAAACGTTATTTTAAATGGTTATTGTACCATCCAACGTTATGAAAATTCTTTAGAATAGCTGAATGTACCTTTTCCTCGGCAAACAAAATAGATCTTTGCAGAAGGTGCCCTTCTGGTCGGGCAATATGGCAATACTGTCGCCAACAATGCGAAACCCATTTCAGGAAGACTGCCCCTACAATAGCAAAGGGTAATGTTGGGGACCATCGAGAGGCTATTTTGGACATGGTTATTTGTTTCTGTTGCTTTATTGATGGTTTCCAGCCCTTTATATATATAATACTTGTTCACATCTCTCATCCTATGTGCAAAATTCATACAAGGCAAACTTCAAACCTTCTTGTAAATAGAGCAAAATTGGGACGTGATGAGACGATAACTAATTTGGCTCGAGTGACGTATCATGCGAGACTTTCAAATTCTGGAGTAACATTTTCGACTGCATCATTAATAGTTGTCAGTCTTAACAAACACACTGCAATTGAAAGGAATAAGGAGTTGATTTAAACATTCATGGGCACGAGCTTAATCACAGGAAATGGCAAATGTGTAATTCATTCATTTATCTCTGTTTGTCTTTCTTAATACTTTGTTAGTCTACCTTAGGTCCACGGGTGTTTCATTAATCAAAATCCACAAGATTGTTTCCTATAACTGATTATAACTCGATGAGAGTCGTGATATGCATTCAATGAAAACCGTGCTTCTCCTGCTACATGAATAAACCCCAGAACGGAATAAATGATGTTCTTATCTTATCAACGAACCAGAAATGTTAAAGGTAAAGCCGGAATTTTTTTTACACTTGTTGAAGCGGCGCCCATATTGAACGAGCGGATGTAAGTCCCTGTACAAGAATGCCAGATCTGATATGTACCCTACATTGAGTGATATGATAGGCATTGTAACCTTCACTGGATCATTTCATTTCTGGCACAGAAGATATACATTACTATGCGTGAAGAGGCTGATAGAACGAGCACAGTTAGAAATTGTCAGTACACTGCCAAGGCACGTGACTGTGACGTCAGGTGTTTGCAGTCACGTGACTATGTCGTCATTTAGCGGCCGCCATGTTGGTGGGTTAAAAGCACGTAAAAATCAGAAATGTTCAACACAATTCATCCCTGTCTATATCAGCATGAAGAGAGCGCGCCAAACTATATCATAGCTATATCACTGTTTTAATCACACTTAAGCATCCGTCTAGCATAGAGTTAACCAAATGAATGATAAACCTTACATTTACTGTATTCTTCTTGTATACCGTTATATATTGCAGAAGCAGTTATGTGCTAGATATCATTGAATAGATGGTACAAGATGGGCAGCTAGCTGTACTCCATCCGTTACTTTTATACACATTTCCCTTTTCCTTTAAAACTTTGTTTCGCAAGGGAGCTTGAGGCTGAACATTCTTGAGTAATGATATCCATGAAGTATGACGCATGTTTGGATGTATACACGTGTAAGTCCAGGTTGTTACCAGTTTGATGTCGAAAACATTAACCACCGCGGTGAACGTTTCTATGTCCCCAAGTCAGTAGTCAATGATGGGAATGCCAGTAACTATCCTCGGGCATCAGAGCAACGATGCACGGCATCCCCATTTAACGTTTCAGATAGTTTGGTTTCAAAATTAGGACACATACACCCAAAACATACACTTTTGTTCTGAAATAGCCATAAAAAAGCCAAGAAATTGGGATTTTTTTATACTTATACTTTCAGCTACATGTATGCAAAATTCGAAACTTTAGATACGTTTGCACAATTTTTTTGGAGATGTGCCGCCAGATTAGTATCTTTTTTACAGTATGAGCAATCAGTATACTTAGTAAGACAGTAGATGAAATCAAGATCATTACTCGTTTGGTGATTACGTCAGACATCAAGGCGAAGGCTTTTGTGAACATAAAATATAACTACCCTTTTAGAGTACTACTTTTACTAGCATAGAATATCAAAACGACACAAGAAGATTTAAAGGGAAACGAATGTTATCCTCAAGTTTGGTTCGTAGAAAGCAAAGAAGCCATCAATAGGTGCAATAAAACTTTCTAGTTACGGTTAAATTACATGTCGTTCTCCTGTTGAAGCGAGCGGAGTAGAATAGAATGATGAACTACAGGGCTGGTGATAGGACGTAAGTTATCAAAGCATGATAAAAGAGGATGAGAAAGGTCAGCTATAAGAGATGACGAAGATTTGAATGTGTAGAAATCTAATAAATATAACAAGAGGCCATGGCTATTTCCCGTTTGAGACATATTAGGATTTAAGTGAGAAATGTCCTACAGTAGTCGTTTTCTCCATAGTCTGGAAAATGCTTTAACCAACCGGTTCTCTGAAAGTGACTTTCGACACAACTTAAAGGGAGGTGTGACCGTGGGTCATTGTGGTATAAAACTTCCAACCAATCAAATGGTGTGAAAGTAAAACTGTCCTAGTAGCTTTGCAACGGCATTTTTCTTTGAGGAATTTTTTAAAATGGGACTCGAGTGTGTAGAAATTACAAATTCATTGGAGATGTTATAGATCAAAATTCAAAATCATATTACGCCATTTACCCAGAAGCGAGAGAGTAAAAGCTAAGTCGATTATTAAGCGCGATACGTTCCACTACATTAGTCTCTTATGAAAACAAAAACCGCTACCAGAGAAGAACAAGCACTCGTCTGATTGAATGTGACAGTTTTCACAAGGTCGCGCTACGAAAATACAGTTAGGTACATAACTACAAACTCAATATCAGGCGCTAATTCAATTACGTTAAGATGAAAATACAAACATTGCATTAGTCAAAGTGCTACTGGAAAGAAATATCTTCTCTGTATGAGATACAGAATTTATCAAATCATGTATCATTAATGGCCCCCACAGGGTGTACATAACGTTGGTGGGAGATATAGAAGTATGAAATAATTAATATCATTGTCGTTAATGCTGATGCGTGTCAGATTATCCTTCAAATTTGCTGCTTAATGGATGGTTGTTGCAGTACATCATATCATGTCGTATGGTTTTATATGGTCATGTTGCATTAAACTGATCTTGATTTCTTTTATACATTGTCAATTTATGTTACAAATGTTAAGTGCACGATCCTCGTGATAAGTATACGAACAACCTACAGATGTTTGTTAGAAAGCTACAAGTCGTGAGCATACGAATACTAGTAAGTTTCATCGTGATTGCTTGCCTGATAAGGGACACAACGTTAAACTTTTTAAGTCAAATGTGAACAAATACGTGTCATCACAATTGTACATTGAAACGTTAAATGGCTCATAGACCATTGTTTTGCGGTGAATCTTAAGTAATTAAAAACAAATCCCCTGTAGTATTCCTCCTCACTAATATTTCTTTCCATCTGCTGTAATGCACTAACTTAAGGTACAGATCTCCCTTGAAGAAGTTGAAATACGTTCCCGTGACAAAGTTTGTTCTTGCTAAATCACACAGTCGTGAAGCTCATTCCACGAACTTCACTCCTGTGCCAAACAGCGGATGCGTGTTGCTATCACTGACATAACTCAGATCATACATCGCTAGAAGCTGAAGTTGTACTCAAAGGGATACGGTCTGTCAACTCCAGTCGAGATGGCAATGTGTTTACGTCATTTATGACATCAGTGTTCTCACCAAACGGTAAAAGTTGCCTCTCAATCTGCTGATTTCCAGCGGTTACCATCGACACAGCAGACACGCACTTAATGAACATCCCAAAGGGGACGTCTTCTTTGATCGTTCGAACGTTTTATGAAACATTTCAGATGAATGAAAATATGAATTGCTAAGAATTTTAATTCGGCAACAGCGTCAGTGCATCAAATGTCAATTTATAATGTCAAGGAATGGCGTCATGTGAATGATATGGAATGCCTCTAGAATAAATGTCAGGCAATTGTATTGCTAGCAAAGCTTGTGAGCGGGGTGGTTGAAAGCAGTATTTGCGATGTCGCTGCCTCCATTGTTTTACATGTGTGAAGGGGTTGGTATTGAGAACTTAAGAATTTGCAGACATCCCGAAAGTCATTCCCTTTATTTAGATGCCTTCGCTTCAGAGCGAAATTCCAAAACATATTGGATTACTGGATTCATATTATTGCTAAACAAAGGGGTTCTTATTAATTACCCGCATGTATTTTTAGAAGCTCCATCGTTAAGAAGCTCTAATTTCTGTTTGAAAAAGAGCCAACATGTTCAAGGCAACTGCATGCAAATTCATAATCATGCGCATACTTCTTTCTGTCTCCCAGTGTTGCCTGAAATTCTGGATTGTATGTATCAAGTACGGCAATGCATCTAGCCAAAGGGCTTGCATTGAGCACACGAAACATCAACGGTAGACGGTAAACACCAATAGTTTGTCACCGATAGAAGCATAGTTATGAAAATGCGGCTGGTTCAGACAAGGAGACGACAGTAAGTGCCCACAAAGCCTTTTCTTAGACACGGAATGATGCTGGCTTTGGTAAGCAGATCTGCAGAATCTGCTATATCCAAGCCAAGACGAACGTATTTACTACCATGACATTTCTATTCAAATCATATGTTACATTGCCTTAAGAGACAACCGCGTATAAGTATTTCTTAGGATGAAAACATTATATCCCTGCATCATCGTATCCATGACCTATGCTGATGGACTCCTTTATATCAAAGAGGATACTTCTTACTTCCGGAACATTCAGGTTTCCCTTGGGTACAAAAATAGTAAAGGGAAATGTACATAACTATCAATGCTAAATCTTTACAGATATAAGGTAATATATTGTGTGCTTTCTCAAACCTACTCCATGGTCGGTGTGCTTGTGCATCGTACTACAATGCACTGGAAGTAAACTTTAGGAAATGCCGTCAAACTTTTCAGCGTACCAAACTAAGTTTCTTAAATATCAAAGGTTCAAGGAGTGGCCTTTCCTTGCCAATTGCAATTGCCAAGTCGTGAACATCAAATCGCAGAGGACTGCCATGAGTCATTGGACAATTGCCATGTCTTTGATCAGAGAGCAGGATCACTGAGTACTTAATGCTTCACTTACTGAATCATTGTCAAATGAATTCATGGCGAAAACAAAACCATCCAGAAGAATGAGACTGAGTGCAGGGTAAAATTAGTAAATTGAAAGCGTAAATAAATGCTGATGCTACCTGCAATGAAGGAAAAAATAGAATACAGAAGATTGAAGACAGTGACACCGTGACAGTGGACTACAGCCTTACATTATTCTTATAAGGTTTGCGAGTTTATGAAGCACGTATTGCAGTTGTATTATTCATACTATGATTGACAATCTTTAAGAGGAGCGACTGTTTACGCAATTTAAAGGACATTGCCATTTCAAATAATGTTCATATTCCCGTGCAGTTTGATTTACAAAGAGTATGGCGGTAGTCTACACGACCATTCATTCGGTGTTGCCTCGAATATCCAACCTAAGTGTGTAATAAATTGTAAACTTTTCCTAATCGAAACGACAGTTTATCCATTCATGTTACCGCGTGCAATTTGAATAGCTACGTGTACACCGTACTAGGGAAATGCTGTAATCTTATTGATCATTCAATTAGCAAATTTAGTCCACGGCTCCCTAAGGGTAGAGCGTTTTCGACCAGGACATAAAAGATGGTCCTGCTGATATATAACCATGTCAAGGGAAATCAACTTATATAGATAACATAACAATATGATATAATGTGATGATTTGAAAAGAATGCAAAACATTCATGAAGGGTAGATGAAAGGTAAATGCTTGACAAATGAAATACGCATTTTGATCAATGCTCTTATTGTTCACTAATGTTCTTAACTTATCATCCTTTTTATCCTTGCAATAGCAACACACAGAGGGACACAAATGCTGGTATAGCATCTCCATATCTAGTCTTAACTTGAAAACAAAAATCTCTGATTCCTCTTTCCGAAACAAGACACAGCGTTGGCACCAGCAGATAATGTCCAGGGACCTGATAATACATTAGCAAAGAAAATTATCATGAGCAACCAATATGGGAAGCGTTCCCATAGCATTATGGCTTCAAAGGGCAACTAATATGACACTAAAAGACTTGGGATGAGAAAGATTTGCGACATACAAATGATAAAATGTAGATAGAATGGCAAATTGAAGACTTTGGAAAGTTTAGAATGTGAAATATATTTTCATTCTTTTGTGTTAAACTGCAATGTCATCAACGAGGAAGACGTAAGTAAATTAGAAAATGTTTAGTTGAGAGATGCCATTAAAGATATTCGGTGGATGAATGATCTTTGAAAATAGCACATAACCGGAAGTGTAGAATACATAACCTGCCATACTCAACATTGGGAAATAAACGTCCGATCAACCAAGGTTAAAACCACGATTCTAGTGTTATCACAAAACATTTGTACTGCGCACAAAGCGGCAAGGAAATACTACCATGTCATACAAAGGATAGATATAAAAGACGTTGCACACGCTTTCATGCCAACTTAGTCATTTGTCACCATGTGAATAGCAAGAAACCAGAGGATATTATTCCCCCAACAGATAGTTTATGATAACCAATGGGTAAATGTCTAAGGACGCGGTAAGGCACTGAAATTGGATAGTACATTACCTGCGTTATAAACCGCAGGGTATAGTAACCAATTTAACCATGATTTTCGAAGCATCTCCGAAGCATTGAATGGAGTACACAATGGTCGACAAGTTACTATGTCAGTTAAATACGAGGTAAAGGACCATAAAAACGTATTCTCAAAGACAGAAATTTTACTTTTTCATGTTGACGGGTCCAACGTGTAAGACAGAGCGGAAGACAGATAAATCTTTGTAGGTAACATAAGGTCTGGGAACTTGACATAAAGCGTGCACCTAATGCCGCATATCCCGTCATACAAAGCACTGGTAAATAAACCACAATCAAGGGGATTCCAACCTTCCGATATGACTTATAACTATCTTCAGGGCATCTTGGCTTGAAAGGTGGCTAATCTAGAAAGCGAGATTGAGGAAAATACAGATTCATTTTGAACTATTTCAGGAATATGATGTATAATGCCCTGAAGAAATCATTCTTATAAAATGCAAAGCGTTATAAATGGGCAACGAAGCGATGAAACGATGAAGAAAAGTCTTGGAAAACTTCTTCATAATGACTAACATGTTCACCTTTTAGAGTTAATCCATGTTGCTTGAATTGAATCACACTGAGGAAGGCAAAGTGGTAGTAATTTATCGATCACCACTTAAAAGATTTAGTGTAGGATCCCCTGTGGGTGAAAAGTATTGAAACATGGCAAAGAACTAAAACTTGATAATACATCAGCCGTCGTAACCAACACTGAGAAATGTCAACCAAGGGAAAAGTAAGGTTACTGTATGAAATAAAACTCATCTCGAGAGCATCGTGACTTGAAAAGGTTGCAGATGAAATGAAAGATTATTAAAGATATAGCTGCACTTGAGAGATTTCAACATTACATGCCCTTTGGTTGAACTTTATTTAGGGAATACAAAACTCTTCCAATAAGTACTCCACAGGCCACCTTGTTGACAAAGCAATGTATCTTGACACACAATACCAAATTATGTATTTGTTGTCCGTTAATTATCTTTATTCATTATACTAGTATTCATTCATAAAGACAGATTTGCGTGGAATTACGGTTAAGACAATTTGCCTTGTCAGCGTAGCTAAGAAAGGACCGAGGCGCAAAACTCTCGCACCCACTCAAGTACAGTACTATATTAAGTGTCATCGACACATAGTGAACTTGAACTGGAAAATGAGGGTATTACAGACATATTGTTCTCATATAGACACCACGTTTGTACAAGTCTATGTATGCTACAATTGCTTCTGAGCAGAAAAGATGCTGTAGGTATCATTTCGCCGATAAGAATATCAGAAGGTAGTTTACTTATGTTATATAACATGATCATCATACCCAAGAGTACGGCAGGCAAATGAAGATAACGGAAATGCAATTGCGGACAAGAGGAGCTGTACTACAAATAAAACGTGTACTTAAGTGCATACCTATATCGGAGATTTTATGGATTATCTTAAGTACAGTATCTTAAGATTGCCCAGGAGGCATAGATTATGGACGGCTACTTGTTTATTGATCTTTTTACCACTAAGTTGTGTACACCTTAGTTCACTGTTTTATGGGATTTATTAAGTAAAGTGTGTAAAGTATGAGTATGTCCACCCACTGACCCCCAAAGAATAACACCAAATCCTATAAACATCACATATCAGTCATGATCGATGATATCATTGTTTCTGATATATCACTTGCCATCACTTCCTTGGTTCTATGTCAGGTCTGGGTTTTGTTCACCGAATTCTTTGACAAGGTTAAGTTCAATGTCCCGGGAAATATATATGCATCATTTGTGATGAGTGCTATGAACTGTAAGACTATGATTTATGACCGGAATCCTTTCTACTCACATACCAGTAGGGCAGTAGGGCAACGAACGAACGAACATACGGTACGCCCGGATTTGCAGTCGCCAACTCCCGATCTAGAAGCTGGATTGTTAACCACTTATTTTTTTTAAACCACAAATGATGAGTTAATGGAAAAATGGAACAAATATTTGTACACCCGTGAAAAATTAAAGCAAAATGAGTTGTGAGCTGCCAATCTTTGAAAAAAGAAATGATGTTCTTCTAGAATGAATTTTCCCATGAGATTGAGATATGATGCATTACGCCCCCTACGAAGAACGGTGCCCCCCTCCCCAACAGCCACCCATGAATGTGACACCTTTCAGGCGCTCCGGGTTCTCGGAAATTGCTTACCGCTCCATTTACCGCAGCGGTGCTCTAAAATCCCCACAGGTTAACCAACAGTTCATACGGGCGTGTAAAGGATTTCACAGGTAAAAGATCTAAGAGGAAGCCACGCTACCTAAAGGCCCCCGCTCACTTGACGAGCGGCACGCTTGCGGCATTGCTGCGTTCGGAAGATGCTCAACGAATTTCAGAGATAAAGAACGAATTTTCTTACTTGTTGTATATTTTGTCGTCTTTTATGTTATACTTTTACGTATTGCGCAATATCTGAATCATAAAAAATCGAAGAAAATAACAAAACAGTGACGCAGTGAGCGAACGCAGCAATGCCGCAAGCGTGCCGCACGTCAAGTGAGAGGGGGCCTTAATGGGGCAAGATTATCGATGGAGGTGTTGTTACATTCTAAGCCTAAGACGGCTTTAGTGGGGCAGTGCTCTTTTCATTTTGATATCTTGTAGCATCTTTCCATTGGTACAAATTACACAGAGACTGTTGTCTACTTTTTCTTACAGTAACGTAAACTGGTATGTTTAAGACATGAGTGAATGGGTCTGTTTTATATTCTTATTCGACAAAGTTTAAGTCCCGGTTGTAGTGCCCCATCAGTCTTACATTTATGTTTAAAAAGACCGTATAGAGTATAGGTTCTATACAACACATCAAATAGACAAATAATGTTATAATGTGGAATTAGAGAGGAAGTATATGAGAGAATGCACAATCTTAGGAAAAGAGGCCTACGTGTCAAACTTCCCGGTACGTTTACGTACTTTACGTTTAGGTACAGCGCCCTCTTCGTCAAGCTTCGTCGGGATGGTCTCAGAACCTTCCGACGTACGTGCGATCCATCTCGCTTTTACACTATAGCATTATCCAGTTAGTACATACTAACCTGATAAGGCAACGGTGTAAAAACCCGGTGGATGCCTTGATTTATGTCTGTTACATTGATCTATTATACTCCAATTTATCAGAGCCGTCGTGAGACAACCTTGGTACATACGGGACTGAGTGCCATAAATCTAATTTGCCGGCAACATTCTGCAGCGATAAAAACGTCCAATGTTTGGTAATGAAATGAACTTGACATTACGATGAATGTCGAGGACGTGAAGAATTGAGTAATATCGCTAAAAAAACACAGGACTCGCTCAAATGTGCTGAGAGACCTACCACTGTTGTAAATAGGAATCCATTATATTTCGTATGTATAACCTTATGTCTATAGCAGAAATCATTGGCGAAAGGATACACTTCTTTTACTCTTGATACAGATTGACAAAGACTAATTAACCTCATTTCTTAACGAGACACATTCATTTGCTGTCTTTTGATTTCGCGGTTTTTCATGCCCCGGTGACAAGCCAAATTTCTGCCCCCGCCAAATATTTGGCCCAATACTGATTGGGGGTTTCCAGTATCCCAAAGGAGGGGAGAGAAGTTTGTCACACTCGTGGGAAGTGGAAGTTTTGGCAACTTTCAAGCAGATGTCTGAGCAGTTTATTTGGGGGGGGGGGTGCGCTGTGAAAGCTAACCGTAACCCTAACCCGACCCTAATTAACATCAGCCTTATCCATAGCTCTTAACCCAACATATTTAACACAATTGTATGCATTTCCCGAACGAATAGCCCCTTAGCTTTATACACGGCCAGGGACACCAATGTTTTCACAGTATCAGCTGCAGCTTAAAAGTTTATTAACATAATGCTAAGATCGAAAGTGTACGCTTCGTTAAGTTCTTATCGCATCAAAGAGCAATATCCGGACGCGAAGAAAAATGTTAATCTGGTGATTCCTTAAAATGATGGGGGTGGCATCGGATGAAAGAGGCGGTATCTTGTTCCGGAGGTACCCGTTAATAATTGATAAGAACCGGCAGGTCGCGACAGTTCGCTCACCAAGGAGAGCCGACCGTTATCACAAGGCCATTGTCGTTAAAAACACATCGCGTAAAACAACACTTATTATTAGCGCACGCGTAGAGCTGTGAGACGCACTTGTTTTTGAGTCTGATAGCATCGTAGCATTGAGCCCTAGGCCAATTTTGCGTCAAGAATGTTTGCCTGATATAACACAAGGATTTCTCTCGTTAATTCCGTAGGTTTCTCAATGCCGACAAAGTAGCCAAAGGCAAAAGGATCATCGTGTGAGTTTTGGAAAATGGATCTTAGCTGCCCCACGCTGGGGGGAAAACTTTCAGACTCTAATCAGGAACCGTGGTGCTCTTTTCTTTACTATTATCAGGGCATGGCTTAAAATCAATTTTATCACAGAAACGGTGAATCAATGTTCGCTTTCGACCTCACAGCGTGCGAAACGGGAATTTTGACCACCGACAGCTGAGCTTTTGCCAAGATTCGTACTCGTGGCAATGTGGTCGAAAGAGAAGTGAGATTCAGGTAAAACAACAACAACAATAACAACAATTTCCAACTTGAAATGTGAATAAATGTTACAAATAGTATACTGGCATGGGAATAGATCAGAACTGTGTGACTAGATACTGCCACATGGCGTGATGCATCAGTTCTGCACTCTGACTTGTTATCAAGCGCACCGAATCTCGTCCCATCGCGTCAGAACCATCCGCACACTTCGATAATTGTGTAGACATGCGAGACAGAGAGCAGATCCTTCGAAGTACATTAGATTTATCAGGTTGCTGCAAAAATTAGACACTTTGATCTATTTCAGAGCAGCAGTCATAACAATTTTGTAAACACTCAGGAGAAACACAAGATGCAGGGTTGCGCCATATCAGGTATATATAAACGTATTCCATTTCTGACTGTATGGGTGTGATAAGAAAGGATTTCACAGATAATATGAGACTCCATTATATACCAATAAATCTATAGCTACAAATGGTTGAATTCGTGAATATCTAGTGCAAACTGTTGAAATAAGGTTACGCTTCATTTTACTTAAGTAAGGAATAGCACTGCTTAAACCATTGACCTAAAATAGACAGCTAATTACCTACCGAGATGTAAAACGATCTGGCGTTCATAAATGCCCCACTAAGAAATAAGTACACATTTTCGATAACAAAACAATACTTGTGCCTCGAGATACGAGTTGTGATAGAAATACTGCGCACGTAGCTTATTCTAACCATCCAGAGCAAGAGCCTCTCGCCTTGTTGTTATTTCAACTAATGCACTCCAACAACCAAATAACAGAGAAAAGTGGAGAGCCGAAAGTGTGGCTTCCCACAAAGCGCAAAAATGAAAGTACAAAAATACCATACATCAGGAACAAGGAAAAAACACAACAGCAGCCATTGGATTACTCGAGTAACGGTTACAACCTGTCCATGGTGCTAAGAAACGTGTTATTGTTCTTAGCATGGGTCCTTTCACAGATACACGCTATTTCTGATATCAAAACTCGTGTCATACACATTGAGGGGAAAACATCTAACAAACGCTATTTCTAATATCAAAACTCGTGTCATACACATCGAGGGAAAGCTATCTAACAAAGGATATTTCTAACATCAAAACTCGTGTCATACACATTGAGGGGAAAACATCTAACAAACGCTATTTCTAATAGCAAAACTCGTGTCTTACACATTGAGGGAAAGCTATCTAACAAACGATATTTCTAACATCGAAACTCGTGTCTTACACATAGAGGGAAAGCCATATACCGAATGAAGCAATGCCTAAAACTAAGCGAAAAGCGAGCCACAGAACTATTGAAACGTTCCTACCTTTCGCACGTCCGTCCGCTGTGACTGACAACTCACCAAGTTAACGGTCTTTACCTAACGGAACGGGACTTCACACCCGCGGTGCGAACTGTTGCCACGTCTACTCGTGACGGGGTCAGGGTCTCCTACATTTCTACCTTCCTCCTACCCACGCAACCCTTGGAACTGATTAACCCCGCCCAGACCCCAATTGTTTGTGTGGCTTGCTTTATTGAGCGTGAGTTGGATGATTGGCTGAAGGCCCACTGGGGCGCGGCATGCGTCAGAAGTCTCTTTCAAAAAAAAACCAGAAACTTTAGCACGCATTACCAGTAGGTGGCGAGCCCACTTTGAAGATGATTGGAACGGGAAGGTACGCGTAGGGGAGATGTGGCCTTTAATTTCACGGCGGCATTGCCCCGCGCGTGGCTCCTGTTGCTGATCGGAACTTCTGATAAGCATTGGCACAAAGACCAATTCAGTTTTGACGCCTGAAAATGAGATGTAAGTGAGGTGTAATGACTTCTCAACTGCTATACTTTCATGTGGCTTCAGGACATTGTGAAACCTCAACAGCTTCTCAAGATGTTGGATAAGAACTCTTAGAACAGCATAACACATTTGGCTCGGCAAACACTTTGATGAAGCACTGTCCGGATATTACTTCCATTGCCTAAGATACAGATATGACCAGTCTAGTGAATACTGTGAACAACACGTTGACGCAATATCGTTAAGGGAATGTTATTACACAAATTGACGCATGGTGTTGCCAGTCATCGTGAACGATAGATGAAATAAACCATGCGTATAAATTGAAGACAATATATCTGGAAGAGACACGTTCAGTACATACATAATGAGAAGGTTTGCATTTGCCCACTAGCTGCAACTTCAAAACCAATTTTGAACCTGCGTCTAACGCTATCTACATGTAAATGTGTTTCGAAGACCAGGCAAAATCCAACACAACTTTCCAGATCAACGATGCAAAATGAGACTATTGGACTGAAAAGCTTAAGAAGAATTCACAAATCTTAGACAGGCTAGAGACCTGACCGAAGGTTTGTTAAACGTTTCCCTGTGGTTGTTTTATCTTAAGATTAGGTTTTATTTTTGTGACCATCTGATTGTACATACCGAGTCATTGATCTCTTACTTTGCCCCCGGCTCAAAGGCCTAGTACTGTAATGAAACTAAGAGGATTCTAACATTGTACGGATAAGAATCAAAATGAATCATCCTGCCAGAAATGATGTTTCCGGACATAGCCCGGAATGCTCCCTGTAGGCGCTAATTTCAGGGCACTCCTCTGAATAATTAAACGCAACCAATGACGCAGTGTGCGTTAATGGAGGCACATGATCCCAAGGCGAGCGATAACACACCAGATGTTGCTATTTCTGTGACGCTGCGTTGATGCAGTGACCTTTGCGGAACAAACAGAGGTAAACAAACGCCTTTTCAAAACTGGCTAGGCGAGCTTAGATGCGGCGACACTTTTCTTTGAAACAAAGTCTTCATGGAGTTTCTTTGGGATTTTAATGACCTAAGTTTTTTCTCGCATCGCCGCGTAAAGTGCAAAGACGCACAAAGGGATTATACCGTCGCAGTCTACGTTTTTCAAAGTCGAACGCGCACAGACCATTCTGCTACGGTATCAAATGTCCGCAACAGTTGTGGCTAAACATGGACCGGAAATGGATGTGGTTACCTAAAGTCATGTTGACGTAACATGACGTAACTTCCGAGAGGTTGACGCATGTACACGTGATGTGTCGTCAGCGTCGATGTGAGAAGAAGATAACCAAGGAGAAAATAGCACTTTTACGCGGTAATTGTACACACCTTGTCGAGAATGTCTCCTCTCTCTCAAAGTCAATTGGATGCCTCCTCTCTCTCAAAGTCAATTGGATGCCTCCTCTCTCTCAAAGTCAATGGGAAAGTCAGCATTGGTATACCACACTAACAAGTTCTACTTTCGATTCCACCTATACTTTTAAAAGAAGAGGTATAGTTGTGCTGACATATTTCTGTGTATTGCAATCATACGAATTATGACATCATGCCGACATCCGCTTGTGGCTTTGGGGGTAAGAATTATCAGACAGACTTCAGCATTAGAGAAAATGTCCGTCATATGTAAAAGCGATGCAGCGAATTCGAAAACCATTAGTAGTAAGTTCTCTATCAAAAGGAGCTCCCTATCAAGGCCCATACAAAAGGCTCCTGACATAAGAAGATCCTGCAGTGTATCACTGCCGGATTAGAAGTCCTTCATATGGCAGGACGTCAGTAGATATTCAGGTCCACCAAACGACATATACTAATAGTGAGTCATGTCCTGAAGAGACCTTTATAGCGTTATTGCAAATATTGTCCTCTGATAAACTTTGAGATTACCCTCTATGGCTGTTTCATAGGCCGTACATTCCGTCTTTCCGCAGACACAAAATAACATAGGCTGTCATATATATATACGTGCACGCATACACTACTACCCAAGCAGAGGTAGGGCTCCGGCTGTTTTTGACGGTTTTTATGCGTTTTTATCGGGCTTTCTTTTTTGTACCGTTATTTTGTCTCGGGAGGCACCAAGAAAACGGTACAAAATGGAAAGCCCGATAAAACGCTTACAAAAAAAGCAGCAGGAGCCTAACACATGCGCGCACGCACACACGCACATACACGCACGTGCACACACAACAACAACAACAAAATCAATAACAACGGTGATAATTAAACCAACACTGTAAACAACAAGGTAAGCGGCACGGACGACCTACCTGCTCCGGAGAACTTGCAGCAAGCAGAAACGCAACTACACCAGAAACCTGTTGCCGAGTCCGCGGGTAGTAGAAAGCGGGCGCATCCTCTATTGTCGCCGCCAGCCCTGGCGAGCTGCATGCGTACCAAAGTCTACACAACTTTTCCACAATTAGTCAGTCCTTTTATTTGTGTAGCCCGACCGTGCGACAAGATGGGCGCGATAGGACAACTCGTTAGCTAAGACTGAAGTGCGGCATTATCGGACTATAAAACACTGTTTTGCCATTAACGACCGTAACAGTCTTAGGTTCCCGGCAAGGCCATTAGCGAGGATAGGAGGGCCCTGTGTACAAATCCAAATGATAAGCATGTTCGTACAACAGCGATGAGAATATGAGATGGGAATACTCCCCATCACCAAGAGGCCTGAGTATAGGAGTTATCATTCTGTGTACGGATATTATATCTAGATAAGATTTATTTTCATCACAATGTTGACAAACGGTTGTGTTGTTCATCCCATGCCGGCCCAAAACACTTTAACGACAGTCTATCGATGAATCAAAAGCACTATGATATACGCACATCTTAAGGCTATTTTGTTTCCGTCTGAGACTCTGTATTGCCTGAGTGGTACTTTAAGACAGTCATATATTTACCCAGGTGATATAACGACTGGATTATAACATTTTAGGCATGCCACCAGCGCTGTTATTTCGCATTTTTCATGTAATGCTTGTGTAAATTGTTGTTCTTATTCCTAGCTTACTTTACATACAAGAGTGATCACGAACGACACTCGTGAGGCGTGTTATCATACGTACTTGACGAGTGGATATCCGAAAACACGGGATTAAGAGTGTGAAATACAACCCCTCGCAGTTCATTGGACTGCATGTTTAGGTCTTCTGGTTAGGTTTGTTGACTGGTCCCTGGTTCAAATGCCCGCCAAGCCCCAGTGTCATGCTCTTCGGAAATACACTTTATTGAACTCGGGTGAAAATGAGAACCTATTGTCAGTTAGGGACGTCCTCTTGGATGAGACGTTAAGCGGAAGGTCCCGTGTTTCAGGACAGCCACGCATTTAGAACCTTTAAAAACCCATAACACTTGTCGATAAGAGTAGGGGATCATCCTATTGGGAGTAGATCAAACCTTACAACCTGGTCTTCGGGTTGACATCTTGAAAACGTCATAGTCACCTGTGATGTCATACCTTTCACGAAAGTGGTGAGTGTCAATAAAAAGATAAATAAAAGTTGTGTGCAAAAAGCCCAGACAAGTAGATGGCTAAACCGGTTTAAAGTGTTGCAGTCATTGTACATTTAACGATATGCAAGAAAATTGTGTTTATCTTCTGTGTAACAGCTGGCTACAGAATTAACGAAGCCTTTTCCTAAAGGAGTGTGGCTGTGAATTCCTGTTTCAATAGAGCTTGTGGCCACGTAATCCAAGTTTAAGAAAACAAACCGATAACTACAAATAAATGAGTGCCATCGCTAGGTACCGGGCCCTGAGGCTTACATCAGGAGATTTAGCCGTCCGTGATGGTTATGGTCGTACTGCACATATTCCCGGCAGGGTACCTTCGCCACCATGACGTTCTGTAAGAGTGTAATAAAGAGTTGAGGGATAGTCTAGTCAGCAGAACTACGGTAAGAACGCGCTGTTTATCGGCTTTCCAAGAAAACAAGCCTGGAGGCGGTTCATGTATGGACGTCTCCATTTTGTTTCTCTGTCTGATAAAGCAAATATAGCTTGTTGTGTGTTGGCAGATAGTTCTATCTACGATTCACAACTGTTCGGTATCCTTGCACTCTCTTTTATCAAAAGTTGTCTTTCTAATATGATATATAGTTACCCTGATACACACAATACATCGTATAGTCTGGTGACTGGTACAAAAATTGCTCAAATTATGTTAAAAGTATCAAAATTGTCACAACTGTTCTATACAAAAATAGAAACAATTCCAGGGGTGGGGGCAATAAAAACCTGCTTTGACATGACAACTGTTGCTAGGCAACTTTTTTCTTATTAATATCTTATCATTTTGCAGCTTTGTTGTACAATTTTAGATGTTCACTGAAAAGTGCATGAACTAGTCGATGTCTGCATTGATTTATTTATAAGCATTCATTTATTTAGAGAACAAAGCGTGAAGCATTTCCATCGCTTCGTGTTTTATTGATTGACTTTCATAAGAAAAGTTGTCCTACTTTTCCCTCTAGATGAGAGACATTTCCAACCGTTAAGAAGAATAAAGTACGACCGCCGATTCCTTCGGGAAAGCCGAGGAAAGGGCAGGCTTGCGTCTACCTTTCCGTGCAATAACGCTTGGCTGGTCCCTAGCGGTAAGAATCACCATATCATGAAGTGATACGGCGCTGTACAAGAGCTGGTAGTGATCTACAGGTGGTGGGGACGTGAGGGGAATAGATTAATGATGCACAGAACAAACTAAAGCTAGGAGAGGACACTCAATAGCTTAGAGAGCAAACCAAAGCTACTCAATACTACTAATAATCGGTGATTACATTACGTCGTCTAGTGGACTACGTTTAACACTGACCGATATACATTGTATGACCGCAATGTGGTGATTGTGGTGTTATCTAGTATGTCGTCGAGGAATTGCTGTCTTGTAGTTCGGAAAGAAAAAAACACACACCATGGTATCTGGTTGATGGTGGTCAACCGTTCATCAGATCTTCGTGAGTTACATACGATGTCTTTGGACACAGCTGTGTGGAAACTGCATACGGGATCCATAAAAACTGAAAAATGAATGCTAAGATTTACTACGCTACTATATCAGTATGTTTCTCTTCAGAGAGAGAGATATAACAGGACTGGGCCCCATGTGTAACATAAAGTAGCACATACTGACGCAACAGCGCGAAGTTTCGCATGTCTTCCTAGAAAAAGAGGCAATGTCTTTCTTTTCAAAGCACCTTCTTCAAAGCACCGTCTTAAGTGGCCTTACTGTGTAGACATCGTAGGAGGCTTAAGAGACGTATTTTGGGCAGACATCAAGACGCTCGAGGGTAAAATGCACTTAAGATTAGCTGAATTCTCTCAAAGAAGCTGTAAAAATGCTTTTGAGATCAAAATTGCAAAGTGCACACGCAGCATGCTCTCCTACATATACAGTATAGGACTTTATGGATAACATAGAAATTGCTGAAATTTAGAACGTAAATGTGAGGTATATTTTGTATGTGTGAAACTATTGTTTGTACAGAAAAAGTAGCGATATAATTCATAATTGCATTGTTTGTATAGATTGGATACACATTTTGACTTACTGTTTTCGGATGGAATCTAACTATAAGCTATAAAAGTCAGATTACAACGTCAAATCTTTAAAAAACGGTCGTTTGTGTGTTCCACAAGGGTCCTCTTGAAGAGACCTCCATGACAGCAATATTCGACTCACTTGCTACACTTGTAATTGCATTAATCTCGTGGTAAATCCCACATGTATGATTCGATTTGTTTCTTTGTGTACGTCTTTTTTCTTCTTACGTAAACGGTATTTTGTAGTTCATTTTCCCTACTCGACACCACGCTAAGCAACTCAACTTGTCAGGAGTACATCAACATTCCAAAGTCAATTGTCTTTTAGTTAGGGTGTAAAAGACCAGCTTCTTCCACATTTCTTCAGTGTCACTGACGAAAGATACTGGATACTATGTGAAACGCCTGACTGTTTCCAAAATCATATCCAGTTGCTTGAGTAACTGCTTTTTGGCATGCCATTGTCTTCTAATATCCTCTTTTCTTTGCTCTTTCTCTAGAGCAAAGTACAAGAATAACTGCATCGCTGCTGTATCTCTGAGCCATTCTTGAAAAAGAAAAACGATTTGATCTCCTTGGGATTACATAATACCCTGGCCCCGCGGCACCACCCCAGTTGATGAGATCGCGGAGGCCATCAATGATGACGCAGATGTTTCAATGGCTGAACCCGTTTTTCAATGGGAGCGGTTATGGGGAAAGAAATACGCTTTGAATTGCGTACGTGCGACAGTACGCATACGTTGAAATACTAGCATGTTAAGAAAATAACTTCTGGTAGATTCCAAAACTACACAACTCCTGCCGTAATAGCTTCAGAAGTGGTGCAAGTCAACAGTTCGTGATATAACGAATACTACGACCTACTGGCAGTGCTGCGTCACCACAACACAGCAATAAGACGGACAAACGAATTGTCGTTGACATTTTAAACTTCCTTTTGGCTTTCTGCATTATCGTCAAACTTTGAAATAAATAGATACGACCCATTTGCGGTGCGCTGGAATGGTTTACGTCTCCATGCCCTGTCTGCTAGCCCCCTTAGGAAATATGCCCTCTCTTCGCTCCGTTCCTTCTGACGCGTAAGATCATACATGACAGTAGCTGGAAGCTAGGGAGGTCCCACAGGCCTCTTCATGTATCGAAAAAGACAAGTGTTTTGTCAGGACGTAAGAATCTGCAAACTTCAGCATCCATCATCTTCGCACGGATGCGGAAGAGCCGCTGCGAGAGGGAATCCGGGAATACAGATGACTGAGGCCTGTCTTTCTTTCTTTCCTGGAAGTTTGGCTCCATTAGACATTCTGACGCTTGGTCTGGTCTACGACTGTGCGAGAGGCTGAAGCACATCAATGGAAATTCATACAAGCTTTTCCTGTCCAGTATCACACTGTCATCATCAAAGAACGCAATGTTGAAACTCCTCAATGATAGAAAAAAAGAGAGATAGAGAAAGAGTAGGAAAGAGAGAGGGGGGAGCAGAAAGGAAAAAGAGGAGCGAGAGCGATATAGAGAAGAGAGAGAGAGAGAGCGAGAACAGAGAAATCAATGCCGCTAGTGAAGTTGATGACTACAGGCAGTTTTGGTCTGCGTTTCCCTCTTATGTTGCCTTTCCTGGTTAAAATTTTGACTACATTTGTCTAAGCGTTAAACCTTCCTTGATACAATACAATTTCAAACAGACGACTTTGTACGGTATCATAACAAACAAAATGCCCACTTGTTGCTTACCTAGGTGTTGACACTTAATTTATATCGCCTGGGGCTTACTGGTCGAAGAAAATAACAAGAGTGGAGAAGAGTAAAATTTACAGTTATTTCTACCAATGAGCTTTGAAGAAAGCTCCTTGTTTCTACCAAGCTTTACAGTCAATTGTACAAAGGCATTTGTGTACCTGAACAAGACCTGAACCTGAATTTTCTATACCAGTACCCACCTCTAGTATTGTCATTTCGTAAGTACGAAGTGGTCGTAAAAGCAAAACGCAGCAAGAAAAACACCGCATGAGAACTGAAATTGGACATAAAATGTTACGACATTTTTCTTTCATTGACAACAAAACGATCAACTACAGTTAGAGGAAGGCGTGGTCACAGTACTCACGTCATAACTGCGAGATAAATTGGTTGTTACTAGTTCTTAGGTCAAGATTCATTGTAATCCGGCACTTTTAGTCAACTTTCTTGTGAAAACGTTAAGAAAACATTTACAGTGTATTCTTTCCATTTTCAGCCTTCCGTGGCCAGCTTACATGCAAAAATCACAGCTAAACTATCTTGACTTTTCCATGCGCACAACAGTAAGTCAAATATTACCGCAACAAAGTGATTTCGTCTACACAATCTGCAACATCGGATTCAGCACCAGGGACAGGGCCAAAGGGTACTTCGCAATATGCCGCAGTACAGTCTGACCTTCATAGCGAAAACACCAGTTTCTTGTGGGCTTATTCAGACGTCGATCCTGAAATGGGAACTCGAGAAATCTGAATCCGAGTGAAAAGGGCGCACGTCACTAGATAACCTGGTTTCCTTCCCTTCATTCGGTTTTTGTGATTTCTTGACCCCTGTCGGGCGCAATGGCTTAGTACAGAGGCTGTGGTGCGTTCTAGTGATACACTAACACTAAGGCATCCAGTTAGGATGTTATTAGAAAAAGAAACGGGGAAAGGCGGCCGTAGATATGATAAGAATCACAGACCACTTTGGTCGTCTCGCTTCCATTTCTTTTCTATAACAACCTCTAAAGGTTACTGTAGTATACAACAAGCCCGAATCCCCTGTTTGAGAGAGGGGGAGAGGAAGCGATAGAGATAGATAGAGAGAGAGGGGGGGGGGGGGGGAGATACAGAGAGTGAGGGAAGAGAGAGAAAGAGAGAGAGAGGGAGATCATTATTTGTGTGCGCGTGCCGTTCTTAGGACCTAGGACGGATCAAACTCTAAAAGCTTTGTTTACTCTCCATTTTACTTCTAAAAACAGGTGAATTTCGCTCATACAATTACCATGTCTATGCTGTATACGTAAAGCATCCGTTCTTCCTGGTACAACCAGTGAGAGGATAGCTATTTCCAGTAAAATGTAAGTTGATGGAGATACATTTCCAGGTACCGTTCCCAGCGGTAGGATTCCGCGGCAGGTCAATACCGTTTCTACCGGCGTCCATTAACATCTAACCCCTCGGAGTAGCCGACTGCCTGTGGGAGAAACAAAGGGTTTACCATCCGTCCTGGCTGCCACTACGGGCACTCACGAGCACAGACCGGCTATTTCAACATTAAATGTGTTATTTCACAGCACTTAGGGCACCGGTGCTGCACTGCGGGGTTTCGTTCACTGCGGTACCGTTGTGTTATTTTCGCCGATTTTATATTGTATAATGAATTTAGATATACGCAAAAGTATGACTTAGAAGACAGCAAAATACACAAAACGTGAGAAAATTCGTCCTTTATCTCTGAAATTTGTTGAGTAATCTTTCGAACCGCGCAGTGCCGCATCGGTGCCCCAAGTGCACTGAGATACCACCTTAAGAACTGCTAGCGGTCGCACGGGGAATGGAGATCAACCATTGGTGGGGCGAACACTGCCATAAACCATAGTCTGAACGATAAAACGTCTTTTAGTAGCCTAGGAAAGCCCTGCAATTTCCTCCAAGGTTTTAGAATGTCATAAAATGCGCACCTCTTTTGGCGGCCGAACGGGAGTTTTTAAGGTGTCTTACATATCAACTTTACAGCCGCCTCCAAGGGTGCATGTGGATACTAGTGTGTAACCATTAAGTTTTAGACGATTTCACTACATGCCATCAAAATCAAGAGGAGGGGTTATGTTTTATTTAAGCTAAAAAGTGTGTACTAAGGGACATGTAATAGTTTGGTTTGGTTTGGTTATACAGATCTCCATTAGTGACTGATATGTCACTATTCTTCCTGGAGTCCGGGTGATTTGTAGAGAATCACCAATTCTAGACGGAAGTGTGGGGGTTCTTTAACGTGCCTGGGGTATGGCTCTCCCCAGACACGGGACCTCCATTTTACGTCCTATCCGAGGGAAGGCCCTAGCTGAAGCTAAGTACTAATTTTCACCTGAGTTGAGTTGCAGACAGAAAGCGCCATTGGCGATCGACTCACCGTATTACGGTGGTACATTTTGTAGCACTACACAACATTATCAACACAAATATGACTGTTTCTTAATTTTTCTCTCCCCTAAAATTGGCAACAAATTGATATATGTAATGTGTACGTACTTTCCTTGACTTTCCCTGTGAGTTTGTGAATGTTGAATGAGATTTAGTAATTGGAAAACTGAAACAAAAAACCATTACCAATCCAGAACAAAATGCGCTGCAAAGAGGATGTTTCGTGCCATAGGCAAACAGCGAACCCTGACAAACTAATACACACTGTAACGATATGTATTTTCTTCTTTTACTAAGTTAAGGACTTCCTTTCACATATGATGTGCACTTGTCCTTAACTTTATATTTATCCATTCCTTGCCTGTATTTTTTATATGATTACCACAATGTACATTGAATAACAAAACAAAACGTAGTTACAATGTCCATAATCTAAGGTGTGGAACGAAATAGTTTTAGGAATATAAAAAAAGAAGCATGTGCAAAAGAGGATCGTGTTGTCTCAATACATTTCATTTAATTTGCATTTCTATATGACAGTTCATTTTCTATTATATTACAATGAAATAAATATGCTCCTTTATTTACCAGAATCACAAAAACACTTCATATGTACATAGAATGTACTGCCTTACGACAGAAATTTGTGCTAATTCCTTACATGCAAATTTTGGCACATTGAGCAACTATAAAAAATTCATGTATTGACTTTACACATTATTTAGAGCCAGTGTCTTTGATGACAAAATTATGTGTATAATTTGTTTGGTACAAAAATATCATATAGAGCTATAACATTGGTGATTTGCAACATCTAAACTATGCTCACATTATAGTATGGACGGAGGTGTGAAAAGTTCTGCCACTTTTAAACTTAGCATCTTAAATATATGGTTGTGCTGAAGGAAATACATAGTGCAATGTCAAGTTTAAGAGCAGCTACCAACCTAAGGCAAACTTATAACCAATTGC
The DNA here is from genome assembly GCF_000003815.2 of Branchiostoma floridae. Taxonomy (NCBI): domain Eukaryota; kingdom Metazoa; phylum Chordata; class Leptocardii; order Amphioxiformes; family Branchiostomatidae; genus Branchiostoma; species Branchiostoma floridae. The sequence continues at coordinate 10,841,050 of NC_049996.1, forward strand.
ACCACAGCACACTAGTACATTGTATATTGCAAACACTGTGCAAAAGCAGTTAAACAGTGCCCATATTACTACAAATTATTAATGTTCACGGCTGTTTCATGTTCACATTTTCTCAGAGAGCTCTCTGCATACTCCTCACATTGTGAACATGTCCTCTGTCTCCTATTGTGTTGGACAGCTGTGTCAAACCTGAACTCTTGATTTTTAACTTGCTGCAATCAATTTAAGTGCTTGCTTTTGCTTTACATCTTCTACAGTAAGCAACCCTCACAAACTCTGAGGTCCTGCCTCGAGTTTCTTCAACCAACTTCTTTATGATTATTTGTGAAAAGGCACAATGATTTTGCTGGCTTCTTAAATAGCTGCTGCTTCTCCTTCTTGCCAATTCTTCTTTTCGCTCTCTCATCATATAATATATAAGTTCATACACTATATGATAAGATAATGTGATCCAACATGCCACCTTTGATGAAAAAGGGTCTGCAGATTGGCACATTACACCTGCTGTGCCCTGCAGTTCTGCAACAGATTGACAGGAGGTGCTCATAAGAACTCTGGCTTTTTCAACTTTGCTGCATCTCATTCATATGTCAACCGGGGGTGCTTTTAGTCAAGCTATCCACATTCCTCCAGAATACAGATAGCTGTTGGTGGCCTGTTTTGCCTCACCCCAATGCAACTTCAGTGCAGTTTTGAATCAAACTGGTAGGTGGTGCTTTTGATCCCTCAAGTTCTGGACACCATATGGATCATGATGTTTGCAAGTGCGTTCCTTCTTTTCCTCCAGTTTCCCAGATCTCTGGAGAGACCTTGAAGAAGGGACAGCCATCTTGAGGTGTCGGATGGATCCTCGCCCTTCAGAATGTAAGGATCTTTGTAGATCTCTGTGATCTCAAAGGTTTCCTCTGAGTCTGGATCCGTAGACACAACACACTTGTCAAGAAAGAATGGGTCCTGAAAAAAATAACAATTCATACATTTACATGATTGTGTACTGAGCAATTTTTCCATGAAAATTCCTGGATCCAGAATCTGATACAAATCTGGATTCCTTAAAGTCTAATCATTTATTGCCAGGAGCCCACCCTTGTTTTGCTTTTAGTCGCTCCCCGAAGCATACCTTTTGGAAGCAACTAAAAGCACAACAAGGCTAGACTGCAGGCTGTAGATCATTTGTGCAAAAAACAAGTACAAACCACCACATTCAACACATCCATCCAAAGCTACAGTACAGAATTTTGAAACATGAAGACCCCTACCCTGAGCGTGGTGAACCTGCCAGCACCCTTGTCTCTGATAAGTACCAGGGCTCCCCCTTTCACAGGCTTGTCTCCGGAGGGCTGGCGTTTCTCCTCCAGGGCCTGCAGGTTGGGCATCTGCAAAATAATAATTATAACTTTATTGCAGATTCAAGCTCGAAGGCTAATTTCAAACAAAGTAAAGCAGTGGTATACATAATTGTATACATAACAAAGAAGGAAAATGAGATTTATAGATAAATAAAAACTTTCAAGGGAAATCTATACTATATCTAAGTCTAAGTCTAGAGTGACCGACTTGAGTCATGCTTTTCTTTGTCTGTCGGGTTATAATATCTGGACCACTATTCGCTACTGCATGGCAGTAGCTACTCGCTACTCGCTATTCTTACTGCATGGCAGGACATTTTCATTGTTAAATATGTCATTCTGCGCTTACAAATTAAACTACATTTCCATCAATTTCATGTCATGAACTTCTGATTTTGGGGGATATTTCCAACCCAACAAGCAAATTTCCATCTCGAGACTAGACTAGAGGGATGGACCTGCATGGTGACAGCCCTGGATATAAAACTTAATATTTAAGTAGCAAGGTCTCCCCACCTGTCCCAGCACCAGTAGAAGTGCATGTACTGAGCAGACTTTAGTTTTCCTGGCCCAGGTGTCCCCACACTGCACCACCTGCAGCTTCCCCATCTGGATAAAGTGAACCTCGTCCTTGTTCCAGCTCACAGCATCCAGGGCCATCTGGAGACAAAACGGAGAAAGTCAAGATGTGTGGGCTGAAGGAAAACGTCTAAGAAAAAATTACTATCATCTAATCTTCAAGCAGATCCTAGTGACAAAATATGTTGAAAGTCAAGATGTGAGGCTTGAAGGAAATGAAAGTAATATAGATCCTGTTCAGCTTACTGCAGAGCTTTTTGTTTACAGGTCGTGGTAGAGAAGACAGACACTATGTACATGTACAGTAACAAATAGCATATTCATTGGATGTTCAACTTTTGGAACTTGATACCAAAATGTTCAGAACTCTTACCGTGTTCAACACAAGTTGTACCTACCTCTCTGAGCTCAATGTTCTCCACACTACTGGTGCTCTTAGTTCTGCTGCTCTTCTTCTTTAGTCTCATCAGCCCACCTGAGCCCTGGGTTTTCTATAGATGAAAAGATGAAACAAATGGGACTTAGAACTGGATTCAGTTAAAGACATTTGGATGATGGGATTTGCTGGTGTATCTGACTCAAAGAAAAAAAGTCAAAAGAAGTTTCACTGTATGTTTTCGGCACTTGTCCTCCTTCATGATAAATGTAAAAATATAACTATAATTGTATGGTAAAAGATTCATGCACATATGACAAATTCTCTTCATTTCTTTATCAATTCAAAGCTCAAAAGAACAGAAAATTTCAAATCTCCCTGCTTTTGTCAATCTTTGCCAGGGTCATTTAAAAAGATAATAAATGATACCTCATTTTTCTCCTAGTAATTGCCAGACTCATTGAGACTGCTATTGTTTCAAACCCAGGAAACACAATAAAAACCTGATATGAAATACCTGCCTATTATAAGAAGGCCAACTTTGATTGACAAGCATATGATTTACAACTTTCATCTCTTGGGAAAGTAGACATTACCAACTGAAACCAAACTCAACAATATAGCGACAGTCTTCAAAGGATGGAAGATAATTAGGGTCCTAAAATTGGTCACTGTGGACCAAATGTGTCACGTCAAAGTGGGTTATATATCAATCAACGCCACCATAAATACATCATGGCATGTGAGCTGTCCAGATGAAAGTGAGCATTTTCAGCGGCACACTTTAGAGTTTGACAACAAAGGGGCTGAAGTGGATGGAAAATGTCAGAGGTAATTGCTTTGTGGCATGAGAAAGAGTCATTGTGACTGATGGTCTGATGGAAAAATTAGGGCTTGACTGACAAAGATATAATCAAAGTTCATCCCAATGATATTGTTAATTGTTATGGTATAAGTTTAAAAACTGGTAAATCTCTTTTTTCAATGACGTACCAACCTGATTTAACTATTTAAATTTTATTTATGCTTGATGTACATGGTTTGAAATTGAATGCTTTCTTTTGTATTCAAATTTCTTGCAAAGAATAAAGGTCACAGGATGCTCTCTAGAGTAGAATGACAAAAACAACTTACAATGTTGATATGTTCCAGATGCTCCTCCACTAACTGCTGTGCCTCCAGTAGTCGGTCCCTGTCAGGGTGGCGGCAGGAGGTGGACTTGTACAGCCGGCTCAGCAGCAGGGGGTATCTGGCAAGGGAACAACACAAAATACGGAAATTAATGTCTTGTAACTTTTTGTGAAGTTTTGTTTATATACATGTTTTATTTTTCACAAAAGATGTGATGTTTTCTATCAATAGTGAGTACATCAAAGCATCCATTATAGCCATCAAGGAGAACTCTATGAAATAAAGAGTCCCAAATAAGAATCTAGTTGTTTCATTGAATGATAAGGTTGTGTGGAGATCCTTCAGCACCAAGGACAGCAATCATACACAAAGAATCATGAAATTTTCCTCTCCTCTATTTGATAAGAACCCCCCCTCCCCCATTCAGCACCAAGGACAGGTTAATAAGAAGCTTCTTCAGCACTAAGAATAGGTTAATAACAAGTCTCTTCAGCACCAAGGACAGGTTAATAAGAAGCCTCTTCCGCACCAAGGGCAGATTGATAAGAAGTCTCTTCAGCACCAAGGACAGGTTGATAAGATAAGAAGTCTCCTCAGCACCAAGGGCAGATTGATAAGAAGCCTCTTCAGCACCAAGGACAGGTTAATAAGAAGCCTCTTCAGCACCAAGAACAGATTAATAACAAGACTCTTCTGCACCAAGGACAGGTTGACAAGAAGTCTGTTCAGCGCCAAGGACAGTTTAATAAAATGGCCTTTCAACTCAATAAGAGGTAATAAGAAATTGAACCACAAAACAAATAAAGAACTGACTTTGTTATTCTCTGTAGTGGAGCCATGAGGAACGAGGAGAGGTGCATCCTGCGCAGGGCGGAGTTGTCTGTCTGGGAAACCTCCAGGAAGATGCGGAACAGGTCCTTCTCACTCTCCAGGGTCTTCAGCATGGCAGGGGCTGCAGGCTGGGGAACAGGAAAAGAAAAAGGTGTAAGATTGAATAGCATTATACCAGCATAGATGACTAACTAGCATATGGCTAATATACAGGGGTATCCCTGCTTACAAAGGCAATATAGGGCATGGGATTTGACACAAATCTAGTAGTTCTGTAAATCATTAAATATTTGTATCTGGAAGTTTAAGCAGTTGGGGGGAAAGAGAGTAGCTCAGATCATTAATTTTAGCAGACTGAGTCAGTGAGTATGAACAGTGATGCCCTATCTGGCCTCAGAGAGATACACTAACTGTGATGAATAGTGACTGCTTAAGTCAATAAACTTAAATACTATTAAGAAATAAACAATTACAATAAACATAATCATACAAGTGTCTATGATATCCTGAGTTACAAGTTGAGTATGTACAGACTATGCCCAGAGTTGCCTGGTCTCCTGACCTGTTTGGTGCAGTAAGTCTCAAAAGCCATGAGCATGTTGGCTGCCTGCAGGAAGATCCTCCCGATGTTCACAGAGATGTAGTCCTCATCTCCCTGCTCCTGGGCATGCTCAATGGCGTCCTGCAGCTTATCTGCAAACCTGTCATTCACCTCAATCAGTTCCTGGGAAAAAGGTGAAAAACAAATGTTTCCATTAGAAGACTACCTACTCATTTTAAAAGATAATTTTTCTATATTCATAATGCCACACCAATTCTATTTTGTATTCTTATTCTTGGACATGTAATGAAAATTTAACTACAGGACAGTGAGACATAGAGAGCTGAGAGGAAGGCTTTTGTCTAACTGTATTCCCTCCCTGAAACTGCTTCTACCAACTTGAAGGCACATGTTCAGACTTTCTCATCAGACTCTGTTTTTATGTTCGTCTTTGAGTGCATCATTCTTTAATTCTAAATCTTATAGTATTGCCTAATAAATGTACTAAAAAGCACTTACCAGAATGTTGATGAAGATGGTTTGCAGCTGTTGTGGAGTCAGCAGCCCGGCCTTCTCTATCGGCTCATAGAACTCCTCCTTGATGACCCGGAGGTCGGCCCCGTAACTCAGCTCCGTCTGAACCAGCTCCTGGATCGCTTCCTTCCTCTCCACACGCCGCTTCTCACAGCGAGGGCACAGCGCTGTGTCTTCTGTACGGTAACTCCTGGTGGTCAAACATATTTACAAATGTTACAAAGGGTATGGCAAATAGAGATTCCTCAAGAAACTGGATGATTCCTCAAGAAACTGGATATGATTCTTTCCAGATAACATCTGCTTTCTTTTGTCAGTGACACTGAAGAGATTTGAAGAGATGCAGATTTTCATAGTCTAACTATGAATTAATATCCAAGTCTATATCTCTTCAGTGTCATTGACAAAATATGCTGGATGTTCTCTGAAACATCTGACTGTTTCCAAAATCATATCCATGCAGTTGCTTGAGTAATTACTATTTGGCATATCTTACTACCTGGATGTCAAACCTTCATTGACATTACAAAGGTTTTAAAAGTTACATTTCATGACCAAATGTTGCTGTAATGTCATATTACATGTGGATATAAATTAAAGCAATTAAGTCATCAAAGTCCATACCTGGGTGATTCCTCTTCCTCTTCTACATCAATGACAGTGTTGACTTTCTCACAGTCTGCACAGTTGGACTCATCCTGGAATAAAGTAGATTATAATTAGAAACATTTCAGTCACACTTTGAAAAGGCAATATAACTTGTTGTTGAATTGGAATCTTACAACTTGAAATGAGCATATAGATTCTTAACATTAAGTTTAACAAGTTTTAAAAATTTGAATATGATTTCCTACCGTTGTTTCTCTTGTCTTGCGGGGGACTCGTGTGGTCTCCATTCCAACTCCACTGTCGTTCCTCGCAATGTCTACGGCAGATGACCTTCTCTGTGGATAAAAATAAGCAATGGCACTTTCACCTCTGATCCAAACAGATAACGCAATACCATGTTAATAAAAAAATTACTTTTGATTTCTGCTGAGCTATATGTATACAAAAATGAAAAACTTTCCTCAAATAGTCTCAAATATTTTCTCTTATCTTGCACATAAATGGCGTTCAGTATATATCTATATTGGCTTAATTGATTTTTTCATTCACATGTAAATGTACCAAGGATTTATGTAGCTTGAAGTTGACCCCTACCTCCATGATTGCCTTCTCTTCTCCCAGGGCGATGACCCCACTGTCCACGCTGGCAGTGCTCACGTTGCTATGGCGATTCTTGGACTTGGTCCTGGAGGCTCGCTTGTCACTCTGGTCAGAGGGAACACCTTCCACTATGGTCAGGTCCTCCATGCCATGGTGTCTGTGCAACCAGTTTCTACAGAAAAAGAAAAAGAAATTCAACACCATTGTTGGCTGTTGTGCATCAATAGTGGCATAGGTGTGGCATAATGGTTACAGCATTGAACACTGAACCAACAGGTTCCAGGTTTGATATTCCCAATGCCCTGATGATGTGCCCTTGGGAAAGGGACTTTACACATGAATTCCTAACTTGACGATGCAGTGACGACCACCAAACATCTTGACTAACTTGTCTTAAGTGTGAAAAAAGCACAGTCACAATCACACTAATATGGCACCAAGAACTAAAAGTTTTTATGCAATCTTGGTCAACACAAGATCAAGCATACAGGTTTTTCCATGATACCGTGAAACTTTCCCATTTTCATGTTTAAATTCCTGTTCAGCATCATTTTCTAAAATCCAAGAATCAACAAATTTCACCAATGTGGCCTGAAATAAAGGCTCTTCACTAACCTGGTCCTGTGCAGAGCCATGGAGGAGGGGTCACTGTGGTGTTGTCTCACAGGACGGGGAGTCTTGTCTGGTCTGCTCTCCTTGCTGCTGGAGTTGGTCACATCAGATGTGGATCGTGCTACTGAACTTGGGGGCTGAAGAACAGGAACAACTTTTAAGGAAATGTCTCTACAAGGCTCTCCCCTTATAGCCTGGGTACCATCCGTATTCTACCGGGCTCCTTAACTACTAGCATTTTTAGGTAGCGAGTGTAAGGAGCCCGGTAGAATACGGATGGAACCCAGGCTACTCCCCTTAAGTTAAGGCTACACAAAATGTGCTGTTGTCCTTTGGCCTTTGTCTATCCCTGAGATACACGACTTATACAGAAATTGAGAAGTTCAACACAGTTTCTACAGTTAAGTACGTACTAATAAGAGAAGGACAAATTGAGACTGGGCAATAGATAAACTTAGTGTTCTATATGCAACAGTGGTATTTGAAAGTTACATGTATCTAGAAACTCGAAACTACTCTCACCTTCTGTTTTGTCTCTGTCTTAACTTCTGAGGTCCTGACCAGAGCATGCCAAGTGACGCTGCGTTTGGGAGTCTTTCCTTTCTCTACTGGCATGTTACCATCAGTGCTGCTCTTCCTCTCACTCTTGTATTTCCTGGCAAAGAGTTCCTCGCTTGTACTGGAGACTGGTTTCTGTCTTTCCAGCCCTCTCTTGCGATAGCTGTCACTTCTGCTGTTGGAAGTAGATTGCTTCTCTCTGTTTTTGTCCTTTGCTTCACTTTCATCATGATTGCAAATTTTGTCAAAATCAGTCCATTCCGACTTTGGTAGAAACATCCCTTCTCTTTTTCTCTCCTCCTTGTTATCACGTTGATTTGACAAAGGTGCCCTCTTACTATCATCACAAAATACTTCTTCAGGACCATTGTCATGCATGTTGATGCCTGCTTCTTTCTCTTGTTGGACAAATTCGGTCAAGTCAAACACACAGTCATCACTTTGTTCTAGAGACTTCTCTTGTTGATGAACAGGACTGTCTTGGAACATGAGTTGAATCTCAGGCATGGAAACCTGTGTGTCGTCTCCTGAGCTGTCACTTTGTGAGCTGAGACCACTTCCCCTTCTACTGCCATCTCTGCTACCACCATCTCCATCTGCAAAGGAACCCCACATGCTCAACTTCTCTGCACCCAATACATCTTCCTCTCTGTTTTCAGCAGTTCTACATGTCTCTTTGTGATCTGAGTCTGTGCGGGACACAGTGCTGTTTTCAGTCTTTGAGGGACTTTTATTTTCAGACTTAACTGTTTGGAAGATAGCATCATCTTTTCTGTCTACTTTCTCACTTTTCAAGAACAGACTACCACAATCCTTAGTTCTTGGAGGTCTTTCTGGTTGTGTTAAAACCTCACAAGTTGTTCTGGTCTCAACTTTCTCTTGATAGGCGTTTGGCTGGGAGTCCACTCTACTAATGCCATTATGATCTGCAGTGTGCTGATGATTTTGCCTATCACTAGCCATAGCAGATTCTGTTCCCTGTAACTTCTCTGACACGGCCGTACAGACGTCAAAGATCTGCTTCCTTTTCATTCGAGGAGTGGAGGCAGGACTCGAGTCATTGCTGGCCACACTGGTCGTCACAGCCAGGTTGGTCTCTAACATGGGTTTGGGAGTTATCGGTGCAGACCAGTGGCGGCTGTACCAACTACGGGGCGAAACCTTCCCAGACGGGCTCTCAGAACTGGTGAGACTTTTCAGCTGATCCTTTGCAGAAACATACGGAGTTGCTGAATCCTCGTTGCTGTTTACAGCTTCCACTAGGCAGCCCTTGTTCCTGCGTAGGGTCCACTCGACTGTGACTAGTGACATACCCCCCACTTTGTGTGGACTGTTGTTGTCTGAGCCGTCGCAGTTTGTTCTCACAGTATCCGTTTCCACTTTCTCACAACACGAGTCTTTCTGTCCTGTTGTGACTGGCGGAGCTTGGCCTAGTTCCTGAACAGAGCTGCTTTCTTTAGTAAGCGGACAGTGAACTTCTTTTGCAGCTGGCACAACATCTGTAGTGTCTCTCTTTGCTTCAGCATTGATCTGGAATGATTCTAACCCGCAGTCCCCAGTCCTGAATCTATGAATCTGGTTGAGTTGGGAGGCATCTACGAAGGGTTTTGGTGATGTTTGGCTTTTTTCAGAACATGACGTGGACGTTTCACTCATCGTGTTTGAAATTCTTGTCTCCAGGGGTCCCGCAGGGATGTGTTTACTGTTGACATGTTTACAGTTAAGCTGGCTAACGGTCCCGCTAACAGCTTCAACGGTGTTGGAGTAGTCTTCGTGCAACATTTGATCTTGCTTCAATCTTGTCTGAGAGGGAGAAGCACCTCTTAAGTTGTCTTCCACAGAATTTATGTTGGTACTTCTATTCTGTCTGAAACAGTTTTTTCCAGTCCACTTAGAAGCAGCTGCATCTAGACTTGCTTCTGCAAACTTCCTTGAAACCTCAACATGTCTGTCCCTTGGTGATAAATGATCCATACAATTCTCTGCTATATGGACATGTCTATTGACTTGCTTTTCAGGAGTTTTAGCTTCAATCCTTGGTGAGAGTGCATCAGTTTCTTCATTGAGATATCCTAGATCAAGTTTGGGAACAAGTTGATCACTTGCTTTTCTGCAGACTTTCTCACCTGAAAAGTTGTGTAACAAAGCTTTTGAGTTGGTCTCATCATGTCCTTGACCATTAAGGTTTCTCAACAATTCCTTCCCTACTATGTTTGAAGAAGAGTCTGACCTGGTAGAGGAAGTTTCAGAGTCCTGCACCAAGTTGGAAGATGTTTCTTGTCTTTTAGGTGTATGATTGTCCTTAAGAGGTGATACAGAGTGACTCAAGGGGTCGTGACAATTTGGTATCTGATACTCTTTTGTGTGTTGTTGGGAATCTTTAACTTTTCTCTCATGACAATGTCCATTATGAGAGAATGGAGGCAAAACTCCAGGAATGGTTGATGCTGTATTTTGCACTGCAGAACTGTTGTCTCTTGCCTTGTTGTCCTCGAAACAATTTTGAGGGGTGCTCTTACAAGAGTTCAGGTCTTGACTTTGCTGATCTGTGTCCCTCTTTCTTGAAACATTCTGTGAAGATGAATCTTTCTCCTTACAAACCTCCATTGACCTTGCCCCTTCTTTTGCATAGTATGTAGACAAGATGGACAGGATAGACTTTTCCTCATCTTTGCTTACTTCCTCACTCTTGTCATGTGGAGTACGCATATCTTTAGACGAATCCTGAGGACCCAATTTTGTCACTTCAGTTTTTTCCCTGGATTCTTTCTTGTAGTTACCATTTGTCACAGATCTAGAGATAGCCAATTCTGCACTGTCCCTTCTTGCCACGTCACTTACTCTCTTCTCTGGCTCCTTTTCTTGAGCGTTTTCAGCAACGCTACTGCAATCTTCATTCTCCTCCACTGGATCAAACAGTGTACTACTGAACTTTGAGCTTGGACTGACATGTCCTTCCTTTCGCATCCTTCGGAATTCATTGAAGGAGGGGATATGCTGCATCGCTTTGGGGTATTTGGCCCGTAGTGACCGTCTTGTAGAGTTCCCTTCTGAAGACCTACGGAAATAAGATGAACCTGTATCGAGATGTTCTGAAATAGTGTCACACTCTGACTGGTCTACAGAGGTAGTTCTGTCATCCTGTCGTTCTTTGTTTTGTGTTGACAGCTGCTTTTCCGTTACAACATTTCTCGAAAACAATGTCGGGCTGCTTTCGCCTCTCTTGAATACCTTTCTTGATCCGTTTTCCAGAGAGGGTTTTGAATCCTGGTTGTTTTGAGACTTTTTCCTGATAGACCGATTTTGCCACAACTTTCTATAAGACATGCTGCTTGTGTCACCGTCTTGCATGACTCCCTCCAGACTTCTTGGTGATGCAACAGGAGAAGTGCTCGCAGAAATAGGGGGTGTGTCAACACTTATTGGTGTTGAAATTCTTGATGCCGGTTCTGAGCTAACATCAAAGTCAAGGGATGCTTGTCTCATGTTGAAGAGGTTTGGAGACCCTCTCTCAAATGAAAATCTGTTGTCTCCTGAGTTTGCAATGGCAGGAGGAGAAACAGGTCCATGGTATGAGTTATGCACAATGTTGACAGCCTGTGGACTAGTTGGTCTCCAGTAAGCTCCATCGCTGAGTGTCCTAGGATGTTTGGACTTGTCATAACTGTTGGGCTTCAGGTCTTCATCACTGTGAAGTCTTTGTCTCATCTGCCTCAACTTTTCCAAGCTCTGCTTTGCCGACGTTCCGTCCATTGCAGCTGTCATATGTGAACTGTCTGCATTATTTTGCCTGCCATTCCTTAGAACTTGCATTTCTGGCAACATCTGAGGCATGGCTGCCGTGTTTGATGCATTCTTGACCTGTTCTGAGCGTGTTTGTTTAGGACAGACGGTGGGCAACCGGTTTGTTCCACCACTCGAAACTAACACTCCAGAAGTGGACGTGGATGGTCCTTCCCACTTCACGGCCTCTTGCCTGTGAATATGTGGGCTATTGGTGGCCATTTCAGCAGGGATCTTCAGCCTTTGTTAACACGGTGTAGAATTCCTTCCCACTGCAAACCGCCCCCTTCATCCCATGTCGGCCCACCAGAAGAAAGGACTGGTACAATTTCTCTCACATTAGGAACTCTTCAAAAGACCTGTAAGAAAGCAGAGAACACCATATCAAGAACACTGATTAAATGAAAATGTTGGGTGTTTGTATATTGGCTTAAGTTTTAGAACCTGACATTTGTATGTTACCAGTGCCTGAGACGTACCTGTATTACTTTAAAGAGAAGGTTCTAAGCCTTGAATTTGAAGAGAGTAGCACCTCAAGCACATTCAAGGAACACTCCGTTTCAAAGAGCAAAAGTCATAAAGCAGTCAGTTCCTTACTCACACTGCAGGCTATGCTTGCGGCCACCATATGGCAGTTTGCCAAATATGCAATAATTCGTAATATAAGCTGAAGTTCAGAGTAAGCAATTGCCGATTTGAGAGAGTGACCTTAAAGCATGCTGGAGCTTAAAAGTAGAAATTGCCATGACAACCTGAATATATTTTGGGTTCTTCAAAGGTTGTAGCATGTTTCAGATCAACAGTTACTGTTAGATGTTTTTGAAACTGCCAGGACTAATAGAGGGCCAGACATTGTGTCTGCCATTGGACTTTTGTTCTAAGCCACTTCATTAACTGGCTACCAATTAATGTTACAGTTGGTAAGGCGAACAGAGATAATCCATAATTATGTTTTTAAAACTTACAATTCAACAGTTGAATTTGTTCTAATTACTGCTCTGGACAGCGTCACCAATGGTACATTGTAGTGATATAAACATAATGAATTGTGCAAAAATTGTAATGATTTTATCTACTGTACCGGGTAGTGTCAAAGATCATAGAGGTCAATAATGAATATTGACATACCAATAATGATTATCGATAATTGTGTAAACGAGCACAGTTGGTCAGTGGCCATTGTCCATTGTCCATTCTAGGCTTGAAACAAGCTAGATATTGACTTTTTGTACCATCCAATTATACAACTAAAGTTTCTTGAGCTAAAACTGGAAGACTGTATCAACTAGAGTTCGGCGACCTCATACCTCCATGAAAATTTAGAGCTTTCGTAAATTTCATGCAATTGACTAACACATTAACATAATTTATGCATCGTATTGTTCATCATTGACTAACGTACAAATGTCACAATTATAAAATTCCCATTATTAATCAAAAAGCGCTTTTGCAATTTTTACATAAATTATGCAAATAATTTCCTCATTACCATATTTGGTATCTGCTTATATTCCACCTATCATAGTTAACATGTGTTACATTTATTGAAGTCCAGTTATTGAAAACAATGGAATTATACAATTTCCTCATTAATTATGCAAATTAAGTCCTCATTTGCATAAAATGTATATCATTATGAACATCTTTGCCTAAGGTACCCGCATGCCTAATATGATGCCAATCCATCAATCCTTTCTGCAGTTATCCTCTTTAGAATGTCTTGACAAAAACGCCCCTGCAGTTCCGAAATTAAATGTTAGGGGGCTGAAACCTGCCCCACTTTGTCATGGCACTGCAAGCTATCTACCAGCCAACTGTCAAGACCATATCACATCCAGGACAAGAGATACATTGAAAAAACTGCCATGATATAATATCCTCATTAATTATGCAAATGTACTCTTATTTTGCATAATTAGTATTTAATCTTGTACAACATTGTCTAAGGTACCTATATACCAAAAATCATGAAAATCCGTTCTTCCCTTCTTGAGTTATCCTCGTCAGAAGTTTTTGACAAAAATGCCCCTGCTATTCCAAAACTAAACGCTAGGGAGCCCAAACTTACGTAATTTTTTCCTGAGCACAAGAGCTATCTAATACTTAAAAATCTTGACCATAGCATGTTCAGAACACCGAGATAGCAAAACCGGAAGTTGCGCTGCAGTACCAAGGCCACACACCAGGGGGCCCAAAATTGACCTTGACCTTCGTCTTCCCAACCCCTACCTACATACCAAATATCATCGTAGTCCATCAAGAGGTTCTCAAGTTATGCTGACCACAAATATGCGGACACACAGACACACACACAGACACACACACAGACACACACACAGACACACTCAAAACTATACCTCCATTTTTTCATGGAGGTAATGACATCTTAATACATTAATTTTGAAAAATTCTAAATTGCTCTTTAATTCTTTATATTTTTAGATACAACATGAGAACTTTGATTAGCCCAGATTACAAGCAGACTAAAAATTGTAATAAACAGATGGATTTTCATCCTTCACACAGAACTCTTGTATGGCTGACAGAGTTTACCATTCAATTCATGCTGTTAACAAAGCCCATCATGCAATTAATACTATTGTAAAGAGCTCTAAGTTCATAACTTTGACTGTAATACTTTTCTATTGTCAAAAATAAATATTTTGAAAACTTAAGACCTTTTTCTCTTTCTCTGGCATTGCCTTTCAGATGGTATTTACTGTAATGGATCTGTCTTTATCGCAAGAAGATTTCATATTTCTGAACCAGGCTTTTGGAAATACATAACTTTTATCTTTAAGTTTATAGTAAATAACCTCACTGGCTCCTACGTGCATAACTTAAGCACTCATGGTTTTCTTTTTAAGCTATAAATCAGCTTACTATAGGTTTTGTCACACACCACACAAAAACTTTCAAACACCTTAAAGCATGCAGTTGTATCAGTTACACCTGGCATTCTAGGTATCTTAAACATCTTAGAACGGATAATTCAGTAGTACAGTAATTTAACAAGCTCTAGATCTACTGTACATGTAGTAGCAGTACTGTACATGTATGTCTCTCTTGTGCAAAATACAGGTAAGTCTTGAAGTCAAAACAAGACAGAAAACAGAGCAAAGTAAAAACAAAGTGTTTTCCTGACTCATTCCAGCAGCCAGTTGGTACATAATGTATGCTTGACACTACTTGTAACTCAGTGTATATGATATGCACAGCCATGCATAAACATCCGCTGCAATGTTGAAAATGCCACAAGAATAAAAGGGCCTGATTCAGAAATATTCTCTGAAAAGAACATGACCTGAGAAACTGTTGTCAAGTATCAGAAAATTCCAGCAAAATTTCTTAGAAATCCTTCATCAGATGAAAGCTTGACTCCTAAAGCCTTAATCTACATGTATATACCTCTAATCTTTAAAGTCTCTAAGTTTGTAACAAACAAATAATGATGATAATAATGTAATGTTAATGTATTATTAATGTGTTAATGTTAACTTATAGTACATGCCAATATCTGATCGCACAATTTAAGGACAGTCAAAAGTTACCTGCTTGCTGTTGTACAAGAGTTTAGATCCCCCTTTCTCACCAAGCTTGCTGCTACAACCATGCGCAGAGACACTTCTGAAGCTGTCTGTAACTGCTTTCCCACCAGCCAAGCCCCCTAATTATGCATGCATGGGCAGCCAATGTAAGCTTTTATGCTATAATATTTCACTGGCCCACTCCGCCCTAGGGGGTACCCTATTGTACACATTATCCAGTGCCCTCTAGTGGAAAATTAAACGCATGGCACAAACTAATGTCATTACACGGGCACAAGGTGGGATCAACGGTATCGCTGTACAAACTGCCAGAAAGACTCAGTCAATATTTGCTGAGCTTTGCCGGCTCGCCAACGATTAAGTAAAAAGAATCACCGTGGAATCAATATGCTGTCAAAGTCAGCTCATACCTCCTACAGAGATGGGCCAAGGTAGAGGCTTGTTTCATCAAGCCGCTTCTACTTGCACTAGTATATGTATTCAGCTTTTTCTATGGATTTGCTGAATGTAAGATTCTTTTGTACACTAAAATATTGACCAGTCTTATTTGCTAAATAATGAAAAGCAAGATGTTTTTGTACACCCTTGTCATTCTTCCTGAAATTCTTCGAGAGTATCATAGTAACCTGGAGCAGCACTTTGAGCACAAGGAATGACCAAAAAAAATTATGACAAAAGAAGTGCCAGAATTTCATAGACTACATTGCATGTACTTGTCATGCAAGGTCCCCCAAATCAATTGGACCTGGGCACTCCTTTGGATGGAGTTTAGGCAAGCCCTTAACAGGGGCAAGGACATTTGCAGTGGTTAACAAAAAGTAACACTGGAAACAAAAGACTTCCTGCATTCTATAGGCTTACGAGGAATCTGAAATGGTTTCCAATAATTTTCTTAGCTAATCAACTCTGAGTGGGATATCTATCATTCTGGACTCTTTGGTCTTTGATACATGTTGTACATGAACTGATCTATCAACATAAAAGTGACAGGCAACAAAGGATTTCCTCTTGTCAAGAGGACTACTCATCAAACCAAAGTCAGCTTCTTAGAAGCTGCTGAATCTAATTGTGAATGAGTGGACAGGAAGTCTTAAACTGGAACATGTCTTAAATTAGAATGACAAGAGAGAGGGGGAAGTACAGCAGCTATACTTTAATGGATTCTACATGGTTTCCATGGTAATCTATACACAGTGGAATCACTCAAAATACAATGTATTATTGAGAAAATTCTTTGTGCAAGTTTTTTTCATAAGGGTTTGAAGCAAATAGTCTTTTCCAGTCTTAACATCCTTATATTGTCAACCTGCAACAGATACAATATTGAAGTTTTCTTTCTTTTTAGTTTTACTGGTTATGCAATATCAATGTTACTTCTTCATCCTGATGAAACTATTTTTGGAGATGACAATTCCAGCATAACATATAAAACAATAGGCTATGGCATCCCCCTCAATCACCGCCTAATACTATAATAGTATACAAAAATCTGGGATTAAAAACAACTAACCTGAGAGGCCGAAGTTGAGAAAGACAACAACATTCTACTGTATTCCCTTGGAAAACTCCTGGATCGCACTACTTCACCCCACAGGGGAGGTCTGGTGTTTACCTGAGTTTTACTTTCTTTACCCACAGTGAGCTATACTTTTACCAGCAGTGAGAGCAGGTCTATTTTGGGATAAATACTGCACCCAACTATCGGCAGGGTCCCATTGTCAAATTCCAGGTGATCTATCTCCTGACTAGTGGTCTTTAGAAGACTGTCTGGTGTTCACTTAACTCTTCACACAATGGTATAATATTGACTAAATGGTGGGTAGAAGGTAAAAATGCTTGATACTTTTTCTTCTGCAAAACTAAAACTAAAAGCAGACGCTGAACCCAAAAGCTTCATGAGTGAATTTGTGGACATTTGAGTTATTTAGTATATACAAGTGATCAAAATTCACAACTTTCACCTATATACAGTCAAAAATGCCCATGAAGATCACTCAGGGGTCCAAAGAAATCTGATTTAATGTGCACAGGTGGTCAATAGGACAAATAATCTATTAAGCGACCACCAATTATCCAAGCTCTAAAAACTTAAGAGTCACATTGGCCAGGTGGCCCCTATGTTGAAGTGGTCACTTGTACTAACAGGTTTGACTGTCATAGTGGCAAAAGTGTAACCTCAGTTGGAAGTTGGCTAAAGTTTACCACATATTATTGGCATGAGGTGGCTAGTATCGTCAGTGCCATTAAAAAGCCATAAGGGGGGATTGTGCAAGTCATGTACACGTTCATAAGGTCCTATAAACATTCAGCACTTGATACTGTTGAGTCTTCAACACCTTTTGAATATTAACTATTGTGGAAACACGGACCACCACAAAGCTGATGCCAAAACATCCATAGTAATATGGAATGTGAAATTGAAGATTGTGGTGCTTACTTTAAACAGTAACTATATATTAACCACAATATGCTGAGCTTGTTAAGTCTATACTAACATATTAGCTCCCCATATCTAACTTAGATTGACATCTTTTCAATGCAGGTCACAGCCAAATAAAACATTAGTGTCACTTATGAATACTGACGGACTATTCAGACATGAACTTCATTTGACCTTAAGCACATGTATGTGGTCACATGAATAGCTGCGCTACTTGTATCATGAAATGTGATACCTGCGTCTTGGTTGGGTTTTGGTCCACTACAAAAGACGTAGTCAATGTCAAGGTAACGTTAGAACAAAAAGAGCCTGAAGTGCTGAGGTCGTCGACCATTGCATGCTTTTCTTAAGGCATACAGTGTAACTGTAATAACACTAAGAAAGAGAGACAGTCTATGTTTCAGTCTTGTTTTCTAAGAAAACTGTTGTGCAGCTGTTGTACACAGTATTGCATTTCTCTTTTGCAACAAACTTTTCTTTTCAAGACTGCAAGAAACAATGCTGATCTGAAAATAGACTTGCACCAAAGCAATCCTGATCTTAAAATAGATTTTGGTCCATTACCTTTTGATCCATCTACTCAATGAATCCTTCATAAGAGTATAGTTAAAATTATACTTTGACTTCAATCTTTACAAAATTAAATTAATACTAACACCTTTCTTGCTATTGTGCCCTTGTCAGAAATACACATAATGTAATGAATTGGTGTTCAAATAATGGAATACCACAAACAAAGCTATGATATATCAATCTATCGGACACATGTCTGGCACAAATCTCAGGGGAATAATTAAACTTATACTAAGAAAGTCACATCTGTGTCCCTTCCCCTCCACCCCCTTCAGGAGAATCCTTTACAATTCAGTAATCAATATCTAATATATCAATATATCTGTCTATGATAACAGATAGAAGGCTACTGCAATAATGAATTATGATATCTCCTTTGAAGGTAACATCATTTATTTAGAGTCCTTACAAGAATAATGTCAATGTAACAATAACTCGTGTTACGTTGTCAGCTATAATGAAAGAAAGCTTAGCGACTGTCACAATAACATGCAACCAAATTATTATAGTTATCATAACTTCAAGCCTTGGATAAAAGATGATTAATATGTGACTTACACATAGTAAGTAAAATGTTATCATCATCATGAATTGTGCCCCATACAATTGAATACATCTAAAGCAAGAATACCTGATGTGTGTATATTAACTTATCAAGTAACATTTAGTATCAGTGGAAAATCTACATTTTCACATGACATTGCTCTAAAAAAAGGGTGTTGCTTCATAATGTTTAGTGTACAGAACACTGAATCTGTTAAAAACACCCATGACTAGTATTACTATTATGATGCACATTCATTTTACAAGATTAATATTATATTAGACTAGGAATGTAATCATCTGTATTTTTCACACAGCGACTATCCCCCACATATGATCTTAGATTGAAATTAACATACGATTTTTGATTCACTAGTCACAAATTAATTCAATAGGCATAAAGGCCAGAGAGAGCTTTCCACATTAATTAAAAAATCAGCATTGTACTTACTATTAAATATTGATAATAATCAATGTGTCCAATATCATACAGCAGCTGGAAGGGACAGGTGGTCAATCCAAATGCCCACAAAACATTTTGCACAGGTGCCAAAATCTATTGTCTAGCTTTTATTGTCCTAGGACACCTCACCCCTATATAGGCACACCTGTGTGGAGAACAATGCCTCCATTAGGGATAAGCTAATTAGACAACATGATGACACCCTTATGTACAGTTTGTACACCTGTGCCTCGTATTGCCCAAATATGGAGCAAAGTAGTTCACACAACGAAGATATCATGAGAAAAATACCAGCAACAATGCTTTAGCCCTCCTCTACCAGATCATTGTCGAGTTATTCCATTCAGATGCCTTCAATCACAGCACATTCTGAAGATAAAAATTCACATCAACCTTGTCCTCAAACACCCTGGCTAATCCTACTCAACAGTTAACTATGTATTTTAATGTCTTGTGTGTTTTATATTTTTTTGTTGTCCGTTGATATGGGCCAAGTGCCCAAAATAAAGCTGAAATCTTAACTTTTATCTTCCTGCCAAGGTAGCCATTGAGCCCAGAATTTTCCTTGGATATTGGAGCAGGTGGTGGGGAAAAGGTTAACGTTAATATGGGCTGTGAGTAAAGCAGATATTTTTTTCCGGAGACAGGGTTGCCCTCCCTCCATCTTATATGAGAGATCTTTGCTACATGTACCAAATTTTTTTAATCCCTGGAAAGATTGGAACAAAATGCCAACATGTACATCAAATGATTGTGTATTTGCTATTCTATAAGCATCACATGAGGAAAACACAAATCAGACTGTATTGATTTTCAATCATTCAGAGTCTCCCTGACCGTCCTTTCTGATTACATTTTGTTGGCTGATGGTAGCCATAGAGGTTTGTACTGTAGGCAAGGCAATGATTAGTATCCAATACGCACAGACTATAGTTTTTGATTACAGACACTTTTGAAGACTGGGATGCAAAACATGGAAACCAGCAGGGGCTTAATTGAATATCAATCATCCATCTGCATTCTGACAAAAAATGTGAATTATATTATTATTATTTCTGTTGTATCTTAATCAGACCCAGGAAAACAGCAAACCATCATGGAGGCTGTGACTGTACGTTGGACTAAAGCAGATTTCTGATCAGCCATTCAACATGACAATATAATAATCTGGAATATTGATTCTCGTAGCCCATCTTGAATTTCTAATATCATAAAAATCTATACAATGGCTTAACCAATAAAGTGATCAAATCAAATGAAATCTATCACCTGGTAGCCAATTTCATTTCAATGCCAATTATTTTGTGCTATCATTTCAAAAATATTTGTACTTAAATTTATAACAAAAGCGAGTGTATTGAACTGATCACTGCAAATAAGAGTATTGCAGGACAGTATAATCCAGAAAGCATATCTCTTGGCTACACATAATGGTGTTTATAATTTAAGGTAGATATACGAAGCTAGAAAATATCTTTAAAAAAAAAAGAAGAAATGTTTCATGACCATCCCAGATATCACCTGATTCACATCATGTTGTAAGGGCCCTGAAAGGCCAGTGTGTACATACATGTATTCAGTATTCACCACCTGACTAGTAATTTGTCTGCATACTTCTGGTCTGGCCTCAATACAGGAAGCAATTTTACCACAGCCACTATGTCCAGGCAAATCAACGTATGCTAAGTCCTACAAAATTAATGACAACTTCAACCTGTAAACATCATAGAATCTTTCAAAGTTTCAACATTTGTTAGTGGCTTCTGAGTCTGTCAAGTGTAAAAAAGGTAAAGCTGGTCAGAACTGAAGTGTTATTTTCAATCATATATAGCTGACATTACAATAGGGCTACGCTATGGCCAAGCATGCTGGTTCAACCCAACACTTTACCATAAAGCTGCCAAACAAATCTTAATTTTACTGCGCCTGTAATTACGGCAAATCTTCATATAGAACAAGACAACTTCTAATCTTACATGTGTAGCTTCAGTAAAGCAGGCAATCTAAGTAATACCGATTGCACATGTGGAACAATACATACTTGACACGAAGGTCGGCCTTCAAGCTTCCGGAAAAATACTAATTAAAGCACGGGTTGCCATGGTAACCACATGCCGTTGCCACAAACAAAGACACACCTGAGCAGCGCGCACAAGTCATTAGGCATTCAGTTGCCTCAGGTGCAGCCTGTGCTGTGTGGTTTGAGTCATGGAGTGGTGGGCCTTAGTTTGCAATTAACAGTAACTGTTACAGGTAGGCAACCACCAAGGATCAGGTCTACGGGGAATGCTGTCAGCAGAAATTTCAAAGTTTGGCCTGTGTTGTTGTTGCACACTTGTAAAAACTACAACATATCTTAATTCTATCAGATACAAAAAAAAACAACTAACAAACTAGTGTCAATTCAAAGCACAAGGAACACTGTGCTATACGAGAACGTTACGAACTTATATATAGTAGCTTTACGTGATTGAAAAAGTTTTATCCACTGTAATAGGTCTGAACAATTCTTGATAATAAAAGGAAACCCTACGATGATCCAAATGTTTGGTATATTTGCCCTTAAGTTATGTTCTTTTAAATATAGTTCTGTTTTTTGTTCAACATACCACAGCTCACAAAGGAGAGGAGCTTAATTACTATTATTAGACAAAACGAAACACCTTTAGTTTACCAAAATAAACTAAATGAATGCTTAAAAGTTAAATGTGCGTTTGTGCATTTCACAATTAAAAACCTATCTAGGATACTGAAAGCACTGTCCAGATTGCTAGCCTGACAGTAGTTTACATGGCACATGCTTATAATGTTTGAAGAAAATAACACTTGAAACAAAGATCACTTTGTAAATTATACAATAACTGGAAGGTTACGTAACACGTCTTTTAAGTGCTTCAGTCTATTCGTGTTTGGATATCATTGTATAACATAATTATGAACAATATAACACAAGTAAGACTAGTACTTATGTAGTAGCATGGAGTGGGTGGCAGAGGGAGATAGATATCATTTTCAAATTTGGCATATTTTCTCACCTGAGCTACTTCCAATTTTAGGACATTTGACAAAGAGAGGCTCAACAGAGCAGTTCCCTTTTGTACCCACTTAATCCTGGGATGAACAGGTAGAAAGGTCCTGCTTCTTGTTTTAATGCCAAGAAAATTACCAGCTTTTAAGGTGCTGAGAACCAAGACATTGGGGCATTATCATAAAGCCTCTAGTCTTATACTCTTTCTCACAGACCTTAAGACATATCATAACTTTTGTAACTAGTAAGGAAATCGGGAATTTTCAAAGAAAAAATTTCCTAAGGAAAAACCTTGTACTTTGGGTATAAAGTGAATATTATCATAACTATGAGAACTACATGTAACTTAGTTACAGTATACAGTTGTACACGCAAGCAAATTAAGCAAGCATAAAAGATATGATAATACACAAAGTTTAGGCAGTCAAGTAACTGTGACTACAAAATAATATCAAGTTACAAAGTTGTTGCAACGCTATGCTCAGTTAAATTATGCGAGGTTGGTGAAGTTTACCATTTATTTACAACCTTCAGTTATCTTTTTATCATCTCTACATTTTATGATTAAACTGAATATGTCGTAAGATTTTTCACTGCAACAATACCAACAAAAGTAGCAGTGCTTCAAAAATCACTGTCTCTGAGAACAGTTCTGACATTTCATTTTCTTAGATACCTGGTAGATGCTTTTAGTACTCTATTTAGCTGTCTGAGAAAGAAGAGTGGAAGAACACAAAACTATCAAAGCGATCAAGTCACAAAGGACCAAACCATTTACCTCCTTCCATTTCATCTATTGTCCAGCCATCCAGATAAGCGCCTACCCATTGTGGAGCAGCTGGCCAGAAAATATGCCTTTTGTCTCGCTTAAAACACATGTCTTAAGATGTAGAGATGTTAGAGTACACCTTTGACAGGTGTTTTCATGCATCTCAGACAGTTGTCTGCTGGACTCTTGTAACAAAAGTTTACACATATAGATACAGCATGCGTAAAATCACCTGACTGGATAAATGGTAGTCCTTAATTTGTCACATTAAACCTAGCATCATAAACTAAGGCATTTACATGTAGATTTTACCTTGAGTGTATTTGAGAAGATTTTTGGATCAACTGCAAGGTAATCTGTGGTTCAATTACAGATTTTATGCAGGAAAAGAATTTATATAAGGCATTGGCATGTAGACCACAAAACCTTGAGCAAATACGTATGAAAGCTGTCGCTCCTTGCAACAGATGGGAAAAGAAATTGCCACAATGTATGCATCCAGGCAAAAAGCATTGGGGAAGTTACTTAGAGTGTGCCATAAACTTTTTAGCATGCATTCATCTTAGTATAGAACAGTTACTATAAAAAAATGAAAGACTATGTTGTAATTGTCAACATGCCATTCTGGAAAAAAAAAACACAGACGCATAAATGATGTAGAATCTTTTCCAATTGCAGAATAACCTGAATTTCTTCCACTGTGACTTGCACAACTTCAGATTTGGGGACTTTGGATACAAAGAAGCCAGTAAGGGCAGGGAGAGTGAAACACTGACATTCTGGGACCAAATCCAATGCTGGCGGTAAAAGTCAAAATAATAAATACTGCACTTTATGTAACCCCCAGATGGAATCAAATGTCAGTAGTAAATTACGAAGTTTAAGACCTTTAACTGGGTAGTAAAACATGTTTACCAGAACGGCAGGATCTCTAAAGCCTTATAGCCCTGGCATCGTGCGTCACAGATTAAGCCATGGAATCTGGACAAAGCTGTTTTGACATTTCTCCACAATATCTTTGGATTTATGAACATCATGATCACAAAGCCTTCTGTTCTGAAACACAATGTACCCAAAGCCAGTGGGATCAAGCTCGTGCCTTAACCTTATTCTCGGGAAGATTTGTGAGCCCGTTTGATACCGAACTCTTGTTGCTCGAACCTTGAGCTCTCTCTAGCAATTAGCATCTCTTTTGAAGGCCAGACAGCTCTGTAAGCCTGCTCTTTGCATGTGTGGCATGATGTAAATTAAACTGTTTTCTTTTCTATCAAGGCTGATTAATATCATACGATAAGCTGCTGTCAGAAATTAAAATAAAAAAACAACAAAACAGGAGCACAGCGAAGAGGGAAGAAAAACTCGATATAGACACCAGCACACATGCAAATGTTACTATGATGATTGAAGAGTACATTATATAATATGTCGAGAGTTTCCAATTACACCTAGAGTACCATCAAGAAATTCCATCTAAGGATAAGGGTCCTTCGTAGAATTGAAGTTGAACCAAGTAAATGTTCTCTGCAATCCAAGGATCACTTAAGATACATAATGCAGAAAGCCAGCTGGGGACAGTTGAGATTTTATGAAGGTAAAGGTTACCACCTTTCAACCTCCTTGCACCTTTGGACCTTGAATTTCTCTGAACCAATCTTGCTCCCTCTAATGACACTGTGTGCAGTCACAGCCACCTGTTTTCTCATTCAATTATCTTCAGGATTTGGTAGAAATTGTGCATTTTGACATATTTTGCAGAAATGTTGTACAGTCAGCATTGCTGCAATCCTAATAGAATCAATGATGAAGCCTGACAATCACTGACATGCATTGCTTGGCCACATGTGTTCTGAAAACAGGCCACACATGACCAAGCAATGTCACAGGATGTGCACTTTCTGATGTGCACTTCCTGATATCTAAATCAATACGACACAGTACAACAAGATGTCCTGATAAGGGCAAAGCTTTCAAGTATGATTTGTCAAAAGCTTGAAGCAAACCAAGAAAGACAGGTGGACGCATCAGCAAGGATTAACTTGTTACTTTCCTTTCACAGGAGGATGAACAGATTTCATACTGAATTACTTCAAACAGTGAGGCTCCTGGTTCTAATCTCGAATCTGACATTGCTTTGACAACGGGTAAGCAGACTTTACTGGTGGGTAAGTCTATCAAATGTAGCAATGGGTCTGGGCTAAGATGCCGTGACAGGAGTAAAGTTTAAACAATGTTATCCACCTTTCAGTAAGTGAGCTGTCAAAAAGACATGCATGCATGAGAGGGTTTTAATCCACACATTCAAGGAGTTGGGTCGACTGGAAATAAAGTCACTGCTTAATCTTTTAGTCAACAGTTGACTTGTGCTGTGTGGTTCATGTACAATCGTAGATCACTGCAAGTTTGATTCTCGACCAAAATATTTAGAGCTTGTTTCAATTTCTGGAGATGTTTCCGAAATTTCATTTGTTTGATATGAATCTTAACATGCCAATTTTTGTCCGTCACAGAGGTTGGAATGGGCAAAATTTTTGTCCGTCCCTAGCTGCAAAATTCCGTCAAAGTATGGATGGACGGACGGATGCTGGCTAGAACCTGGGTTTAAATCCTGGATTGTCCATTCTCATCCAACTACCTGGTACCATGATAGTTTTTTTTTACTCACTACCAGGAAGAGTTTGAGTCTTTAGGAGGAATAGACTAAGTCTTCAAGTCCAAGGAAGTTAACGTCCTTGTTTTTTCCTGTATTGCAAAATCAAGCAATCTATTTTTGTCAAGTGTTGAGCATCCTTTCTTTGGCCACCTGCCCAGGTATACCAGAAAGGTTAGAAATTTGATCAGGATATATTTTCTCATTATCTATAATCATGTATATGTCTAAAAGCCCACTTAGATTGATTAGAAGATAGGATAGAAGGACACTTGTTTAATGACATTTGACCTCTATTAACCATACAATGGTGCAGTCTCAAAGGCAGATGGTTTTTGTACACACATGTACCATATTGGTTACAACAACTTTCTATACTTGTGATATTAATTTCGGCCATATAGTGTACATAATATACAGCATACTGCCCCAAGTGCTGACACAACAATCGTGTGCTCTCCACTTATTTGTCAGACATATTTCCATGCAGACATTTGGAACTGCACCTGATATGATTGTAAGGCCACAGCAAGTAAATTTTATGGATCACATCCGTGCGCTCATTAATTTCGCCTGATTTCAGAAAAAAAAAAACAAGTCTTGGAATTTTTTCTTCTTCGGAGATGGTCAACATGACAAGAAAGTAACAAAATGGGAAAGTATGTTGTGACCAGTCTACCACACTAGTGTCACTTTTACTACACTAGTTCACTTCTTGAATACTTTGAATGATTTGTTGTCAGTGGTACCATGTTTTCAACTCTTGTTAAAATGTTTATGGTGTCTATTTTGTAGATTTAGCCATCTTGCTTTTTTTGGTCTTGTTTTTTGCCCTGTATCTCATTATTTTTGCAGTCTGCAGACTCTGAGGATGTTATTGACAAAATTTACTTGCTGTGGTGATCTTCACGTATTTGTCAAACATATTTCCATGCAGACATTGGAGACTGAGCCTGATACGATCGTAACTGTGTCAAAGCTATAAATCAGTCCAGACGGCTCTCCTTCCATCCAATTAATTGTCTAACTCTTGATTCTACAACCGACAATCCATCCCCCTACAACACTCCATACATAATTGATAAATCCACAGAGAATGGTGCGATATAAAAGGCATCACATTTGTGGCGAATGGCACCAAGAATTCTGTCAGATACTATATACAACTCCCATGTCTTTAAGAATCTTATCAAGAAAGACAATTTGGTAAAAATTCAGTCTAAAAGCTATGCAAAATCATATACATTCATCTAACTATATGTTTAAAACATTCACATTCTTTAGGAGGCTTACTTCTGATATTGAAAAGATCATACTTCAAAGAAACATGTCTTAGCTTCAACTTTTGATCAAAATTTCAAATGGCCTGGCAAGAACTGTTTTAATGATGATGGTCATCTTACAAATCAAATATAATTTAAGCATTTCAACACAAAAGTATAAAGCATGCAATGCAGGTACAATGTTTTGTTCTGGGACTTAGAAATTATAGTCCTTACGAATGGGATGAACTCTTGAAAGTTGTGCAACAGGGTTTGGTCTCTACCTCTGAAGTCTGAAAATCTAAATCACTGTCACTGTGATCTTTTTAACATACACATATGGTGCTGAAGGTCAAATAAACCAATCATATAGGGAGACCTTCAAACAAAAAGCAATTAAACAATTGCCTTGAGAAAGACCACTATTGTATTGTACGTCATAAAAGAATCATGATAAAAGAATATAGTGGCAAATGACGTCAACACCATTTTGCACATGGCACGTACACAATGTCAGCCTGTACATTGCACAACACGTTCTGAGTTGTAACTGGAGTAACGTCAGTAGAGTGTACAATCTGTATTCTTTGTTGTCCCCTGACCTACCATGCCCCATATTCAATATTGTGGGTTGCTAACTATAACAGGTGGTTTTGTCTGTCATTAACGATGCATATCAACAAGGATATGACAGAGAGAGCCCAGTTATGCGGCATCTGGTGACGTTGCCGCAAAGTCAAAACAAACACGTTTCCCTCTGAAGTTGGACGCCGGGCGCCGGGCTGCGCTACCTCTCGGAGCGGCTAGAGTTCCAACCAAAACACGGCAGGGCAGGTCTGATTTTATCTGGTGCTTTTGCCCGCGGTTCAGGATCAACAGGAAACAAAGGGGGTCGTGGTATGTACCTGAATAAAGTGATACATCGGAAAACAAACTGTCCATGCAATTCGGTGTGGATAAAATTGTAAGTGGGATGAGATCTGATGAAATGGACTTGTTCGACACCGTGAGGGCTCTTCAATTGAAGGACTTGTTGGGACCACCAGTTATTCAGGTTGTCAGTTTGCCCAACCCTTTAATCTGTTCCTCAAAACATTGCCTTTGCTTTAGATTGCAGAAAGGAGAGCCTGAGGGAAAAGTGACCCAACCACTAAACATATGCAACATTGCAAAGACTAAAAAAAAAAAGACATCAAAAGAACGCAGACATCACAGTATTGAAGACAATCTTGCCCAACAATGCATTTCTGTACAATACCACAAAGTCAAACCAGTCTTTCTTCATTGCAGAACATTTTGAAAATAGCTGCAGCTTTTGTGAGCTCTGTCTCCAAAGCCGATACCTTGTGAGAGAGGAAAGAGTCCAGACCTTATGATCAACATGCTCTGAAACCATTACAAGATCGAGATAACAAGACGGCCTAAACGTCACCATTGTTCTCACATAAAGCATCGAACAAAGGATTTGATCATAATCTGATTCTTACCTAACTTGATGGGTGAGGTTCTGTCTATGTGGCACAGCTGTAACCACTTTACACAGATGCAGAACTAGCTGGCAGTACCCAAGGGTAGACCATGTAATATGCATTAAACCATAAAATCACTCTGACTCACCAAGGCTCCTTGGACTCACCAACAGGGGGAAGGGCAACAATAGTCAGGGTGGGTCCTAGTACCAGTTCTTGGAAATCTTGAGTCCTCTAGCGTCTTAAAGCATCACTTCCTGAGTAGTATATTCAATATATTGTGGGCAGGGGAGCAGCCTGTTTGACATGGTAATCATCCCAGCTTTTGTGCCTGCAACAATCTAATTATCATAAGAAAAGTGATCGTTATCTTCCGTAAATAGGCGATTAGAACTGAAGAAGCCATGCAGGACCAGACTGTGGAGTAGTCTGTGAAGACTGAAACTTCAGATCCCAAACAAGTTTTATCAGTCTACAAATGAAAATCAATGGGCAGAAGCTGTTGGTGAAATTTGACTTGAACACTAATTAATGTGCTAATTACTTGAGAAATGACATACACAGTGTTTCTCATATGCTCAATTTTCAAGATACAGCTATTATTCAAGGATGTTATATCCATTGAATTTGATGTAAAATTTTCTATAATCACAGAATGGCCACACAATTTGATACCTTAGCAAAGTTACTTTCCACAAGCATTGACATACCTCACAAATAGCTTCATGTATTATTTTAGAGAAAAAAAGACACCAGTATCATGTATTTTACATTTAGCATCTGTGACTGTTCTTCACCCAGAAAAAATATGTTATGAAAGGTTACAGAAATTAATTTGGTAGGTGCATAACAAGTATTCATGCACTGCAAAGCATATCATTGACCCACTTTTCTATTCCTTGCAAATTGCCATACATGCCAAATGCCATATGACAATAAATATAGGTTCTTTCCACAAAGAAAAGCTATTCAAAATTTGCAGTACCAGGCTCATGAGTGTAATAATCATTATTTTTTATATACGATGACAAACATGTAGACATGCAAACCATTATTTTCTCGGAGTTCCTAATGTATTGCAGTTAATTCTAAATTTCATACTTTTTAAAAGATTCCATAAAAAATTCTATTGATGTCTCCCCACCCCGTCATAACACCTCATCTGTTCCTATTCAAGCCAAGCCACTTTGCACTCCACTGCACTAAACCCTCACAAAGGCCAACCAGTACTCTTCACAAGTCCAAGCAAGAGGGTACTGAAAGCTCAGAATGATTGCAAGGCCTTCAACGAGACTCTATGCTGGAGACTGCAAAAGAGGGCTTAGTATATATCTGTTTCCATTTTCTTCACAAGCAGACTTCAAATCTATCGTTGATCGATACACTCAAATCAAAGTCACGACTGGCTTTCATGGATTAGTCTGAGAGTACATACTAGGCATGGTGATAAAACCTGTGCTTGGATTCTGCCAGACAGAGAATAACAGACAATGACTCACCTTTGAATAGGGTACTCACTACTCAGTCCCGTACATCAGAACATCTACGTACATTCAGCCTAACACGGGATGTATATTCTGTTCACACCCTCATGTGCGTATCAGTACATGTATATTCCACACCAAGCCAAGCCTTTCGTCTAGGAGGCCATAACGGCCAGCCCAATACATCTCACTTGTGCACCCAACGGCACGGCGCATGCATACTGCAAGCAGACGGCCACCACAACCAGTAATGTACAACATGCATATGCAATAGCTGCGGGTTGTACCACTAGTGGCAACTAATAGGAATGTGCTTCTAGGGCTGTATCCTGCTAATTGATTAAAATGAATTCTGACTATCTTAATATCATTACAATTAAGTTAAAGATAGAATCTTATCTTAGGTTTAATTTGTCAAACTAGATGACACTCAGTATAACATTTAAGGGTGTCCCTCCTCTTTGGGAAATTTGGTACGTTCCAACAAGGAAATGACAATGTGCGGTAGGTGTAATAACAGGATGGCCAAGGCAAGTTGTTTAATGGGAAAATGAACACAGTATATCATGTCAGCTGGCCCCCAAGTGACCCCAACATTGCATTATCTATAGTTCATATGACCCACTTAGTAACAGAACAGATTTATCATAAGGACAGATTGATTGACACCCCTGTCAGACAATTTTGACTTTTCTGGTTTAAGCACATGCCTGGGACCTTATAACTTAAGGGCAATCACCTTCAGTTCACAAAACTTATAGAATATTTGTAGGAACTGTTTTTTTCTAATTCTCTGGGTTTCTGTTTCATTTTGGAGTGATTTAATAAGATACTTTGAGAAATAATGATACATGTACATGTATATGGTATTTCATTTTATGTCATATTTTATAAGCTTTGCCACTCTGTGGTAGAATGATTGCACCAGCTTTTCAATCAAAAGTAAATAACGCAAAGAAGTATCAAGCCAGTTGCATATTAAAGAAACGAATCAACATATTATTAGTACATCTATTTGGTTTCAATATATGTATCCTTGGCTGTTTTGACTTCAAAGTTTTTAATTCAAAAATTGCGATACATAAACCAAAATCATGCCATTTATTGTTGTCATCACCATGGCAACTTGGCAACTGAGAACTGAATCTTGATGATAACAAAAAAAACTGTTGACTCAGCAACTCTACAAGCCAGTTTAAGTTGTTGACATTGTATACATATGGAAACTATGCCTTCAAAGTGAATAATACAGATCACATCAGATTAGCGTACAGAATGCCTTACACAATCACGGCGTGGTGTTACGCACACAGCGATTGCTTTGATCAAATATGAATTTTACATGGCACGCCAGATTGAATGTTACACAAATGTTTTTTCTTGGGAGATCCATTAATAATAGATGTGGAGTGAATGTTTTATTGTGTTGGTTGAATGCCAAGGAAATAAGGAGCTGCCGTGTTTCCTCCAGGGGGAGCCAGGCCTTGTGTCTTTGTTCTAGGTTAAAACATGACTACAAGACGGACGTAAAAATCAGCCTTATGGTCACAGCAGACCACACGTTGTCGGTTCAATGTCTGTTGAAGAATTTGCCCAATAATTAATCACAACAGCTATCCTATATAAAACTATGGCACAGGGAGCAAGTTGACTAGTTATGCAATATTCCTCTTCTTAATGCCTGTGTACCTTACCTTAATTCATTTGATACATTTAAGTTAGTGCCTCTTACTACATTGTTACATACGAGGTGCATGTGTTGAATACTGAGTATGTTCAAGATACATTACTCCATTAAGGACTAAGTAAGCTTCAGGCAAATGTTGGTTGCTTTTTAAATCTTGACAAGTTTTGGCAGCTACTAACTCTATACAATCTATCTTGCTAAACTGTATAAACATTCATTTTCTAAACAAAGCACCAACCTCCAATGCAAAATGAAATCATACAAAAAATAGACACCTCTACAAGTCAGCAATATATTAATCTTTTTTGTTTAAAATCTATTCTAGAGCTACCTGAATCCATTATCTTTCTTCAGGAAACTTTAAGGTGCAAACTTTAATTTGATATTGAATTCTGGAAAACATTACAAGAAATATGTTTGCAAACATAAATCCATGTATCACTCAAATCATAAATCTCTATCAGCCCACATTATCTAAACTCGCTGACCTGTGCACAACAGACATTTTATACCACAAAGGGATCCCGGATTCTGAAGGTCAGGTGATATTTCAATGTCAGAAAAGGCATTCCTATACATATGCTTCAGTGCGTCACAAAATATTTGTCACAACATGTTTCGCCAAAGCTTAATCTAGCCACCCTTTGCCTTTATCTAACCAAGAAAATCAGCACTCGGGGGGTACTAAATATACGACTAACTTAATCAATGTGAACATCCAAGCATTTAAACAATAAATAACTAAGCTTAAGATAGGTGTTTTGGTGCAATCCAATGGTGGTAGGCCTATAGGTGCAGTGGAGTAGTGGTTAGGGATTAAGTATTGGTGTACATCCTGTTTCTTATGTGTTAGAGTTCCAGCTATGCTAATGCTAGACATAGTTAACGGCTTAGTGGGACCAACTTCAATTCTAGGATGTTTATAATATTGACCAAAATTCCTGCATTCCTGCATTCCTCACCCTTTAAGAAGAAAATGGTTCACACAGCCTAATGCTAGTTTTCATAACAAAAAGTATAACACCACTGATAATTGTGATACACTTGAGATGCCTGAAGTTGGTCTCCAGTTTAGCAACCACCCTCAGTCTGGTAAATTTTGTTAACATTCAACAACAAAAAATGCCAAAATCGTTACCTAGTGATACAAATATTTTAAGTTCCTACTTTTAGAAGAATGCATTAAGTTTATGCAAAGGAGTCATACCTGAATACTCAACACACAAAGTGGGCCAAGACACAGCTCCAAAACTACTCATACTAGAGGCAGCATTGAGAGCAAGCTTTACGGTATTATATAATGTATTATTACTAACTTGAAGATAAGAAGGAGATGACTTATTCAGGATTTGAGAGGCTATATGATCCTGGTTCAAACCTGAGCTTTGGCACAGGGTTTCTCTAGTTCAAGTGCAGACCAAAAGGTGTCACTGAGTCATGTCATTTGTTCTACGCATCTTTGCAGGTAAGACGTCAGTACAACATGCCAAGAGGACTGTTCACAAAGCCTGGTCATGCTGGATATACTAAGGCCATTCACTATCCAGAACCAGAAAAAAACAAAAACAAATTCTTCACCTAAAAGTTCCTTGAATGCTAGAATGGCATGCTTGTGTATAAAGGCGTATTGGCAACACTGACGCACTGACGCAAAGAGTTGAAGACAGCAAAAAACTTGAGTCAACTGTCAATGACGTGGATATCTAAGTAAGAATCAGACCTCCACAACAGTAAAGCCCCCCATGAGAAAAAAAACAAGCATTGCCCAAGTTTCCTTTCAGCTGTAAAATGCAAGTACAAGAATAACAAACAATTTTTGTAGAATGACATAATCGAAACAGGTTGACTCTCTAAAAACATCCTATTCATCTGGCATTCCTCTAGTGTAATATATGCTTGAATACAACTTGCACAATGTTATGCAATACTCAGCAGCTGAGAGATGTTATCATGACCACCAATAAAACTGTGCAGAATTGATTTCTCTGTCTGTCTGCAACAAGAACAGAAAACAACAACACAGCTGCTGCAAACCACTGTCTGGTTGTGGACTTTAAACTTAGAATCAATTTGTTACACTTACAGCCAGATGAGTCTGGTTTGAACCATTGAGTGAATAAGAAGATTACAATTTTCATTAACTTGACAATCTAGTTAACTTCCTCGATCCATAATGGTACCTTAACTAACAATTAAACAGGAAGGTCATTCTTCCAAGTATGTGAGAACAACATCAGGCCATCTAGAGAAAAACAATTATCAACAGTGTCATACAGTTTAGTAAAACAACACATTAAGACAATTTATATGAGGTATTTCATTTCTATCCAATCCAAATACCGTAAAACTATCACACCTGTTCAAAGCATATGGTTGCAGCTTATATTGTATCATTTTGTAACAAATTAACAAACCAACTTGCTTGCAGAACAACAACTGAAAACAAATAGTTGATCACCTTGTACGAGGTTTTAAGTCATCAGATTCTGATTTCAAGTTTTACACCTTGTCTATCCTTTTGCAAGATGGCACTGCAAGTTACATCATTTAACACTTGCCTGAAAGTTTTCCTTCTGTACTGTTAGAAAATCAATAAATGTGCACTTAACAGGTTTCACAAGTATTCAGGGGGTATGATAGGGGTTACCACAAGGGAGAATTCCAATGTTCTACCTGCACATCAATCTGTTTCACCTACTATATAGTAAATGATTTATCAATGATGTACATGAGCCATATTGGGTAAAACTAAGTTTGTAACACTGGCTACAAAAGGAAACAGCAAGCAAACTTTGCTAAAACATGAATTAACTTTAACTTTAACTTTAACTTTAACTTTAACTTTAAAAAAATTAATGTGGGTAATTGAGTAACTTTTCAATCTGAAAAAATCACTTTTTTCCAGTTTCAAGATATAGACAAGGATGAGTTACACGGGGTGCAATATTGAATGATGGATGGGGAAAACCTTGCAAAACACAAGTTTGAAAATGATTTGCTACTAGTATTCAGAAAATTGACAGAAGAATAGAATGATAATTCTAAAAACTCCTTTCCAACCTTAGAGGTATGGTAGAATATTCAAAGAATAGAGTCTAAAAAAAATAATAAAATGCTGCTGTTCTCTGTGAAAACATGATGTTTCCTTACAGCAAAGTATAAAGTCTAGAAAAGTGCAAATATGACCTCAGGTACATACATAGCCCCCGAGCACTTGGGAAAGTCCATCCAAGCAGACAAACATTGACACACCACTTGTAGTATTGGGTAAACTTCAAAACACCCAGTGGACTACTGCAAACAGGTGGTTAAAAATGGGCAGCAGTGGAATGTGGGTTTTACAATTTCTGAAGTTTGGCTCTCTTGCGGTTGTGGCTGTTTCGAGATATGGAATCTAAATTGCATTTTCAAGGTTTTGTTACATCAACATGTCCTTCCATGCATGCATCTTTGTAATCTTCTCCCAACTAGCTTATCTCAAAACCAATAGAAATTTGGGGCCATGGGGCTACCTCAGAAGGAAAACATTGTTGTTTATACAAAAATAGCCAGTGAGGCACACAAAACAGCTTATCATTGGAAAGAACTTGGCTCCCCAGGCCTAATAGAGAACCTTGTGCTGACTTACTGAAGCTACTTCATACAATGATTATCATATTAAGAACTTCAACTGACAAAAGTTTAACCAACTACAGCTGAACTTGATTATAAGAAAACATTGTATATTGATTCCTACAGTGAGCCCTCTGCCTATCTTACACTCAAGTTTAACAGTTCTCGTAATTGGATGTTCACTGAAAGGCTAGGTAAAAATACTCACTCTGTTGAAGTGCCCAGTGTACAAATGACACATTTTCTATCACCCTAATGGCCTACCATGAACAGAATCTGATCGTGGGAAACAGCACAACTGTTCACAACAGAAACATATGACAGCTTTTCTTACAACACCTCACTTGAAAAATCTCTGGCTTTCAAAACATCCCAACCATGCATTAAAAAAAACTAACACCTGCAAATACATGTGACAAGCATTCGCTACTCTTTGTTCGCTGGCCTGCTGTCTTCAAGCACCTTGCAAGACAAGCACACATCAATACCCTTGGCTAACGTATGTTAAGCCTAGCATACATCCTGAACAAAACGCTTTGCAGCCAGGAGTGACAGGTACGTGCAGGCTAGCAGACAGGTATGTAAGATGACATGCTTCTTAACACGTCAGTCCTCACCTCTAACCTCTGACAACTACAGCAAAGACTTAAACTTTAAGCAAGCACGCTATATTGAATCTAGTAAGAAAATGATGACAGTTGATAACCTCAAAGCAATCTTATGATGTTTGCAATGGCTAGAAAAAAACAGTCTTCAAATCAGAAGTATAATAAGTCATGGATGAATATGTTAGCTAGAAGTAGATTTACCTAAGAACATTTTGTTCACACTGTTTGTATTTGGTATAATTAGATTAAGTTGTATTTGGTATAATTAGAGAAAGTTGGACAATAGCCAAACACCTGTTGTTTCATTTGATTAGAATGCATCATTGGTTTGCAAATAGTAATGCAATTTGACAGAACTTTCAATACAGTGTTCTACTAATTGCCAGGAGTTTTGTTCTAGAATCCATTAATTTGTTTTTTTCAGCCCTTTAGTGACACATAAAGCATCTTTTCCCTGCAGCCTTCATGCAAATTCAGTGCTAAAATGTTTCTTTGGTGGTAAGAAAGCTAATTGCTTTTCAGACTTTCAAACTAAACGAATCATCTGAAAATTAGGCCACACAGGCACCCCACACTCCACAGCAGGTGGCCTTGCTTTCTTCTACCCCCGTTTTTGATGGACAGGTGTCCAGATGGGGAGCGAGAGGCAAAGACTCAAAATGTTTGCAGATACTTTGTTTAAATCCAGATGAGATCTGATTTCATTGTGGTATTCTTTGATCGACACACTGATATCGCCTTATCTTGGCAGAAATCTCTATTCACTAAGTCTGTGAAGCTTTGTATCTATTCTGAATCAACTGCAAAGTATGTTGTGTCATAATTTCCTGTCCTCTATTGTCTGTTTGATAGTGGCCATGGGTTTCTGAATACAATTTATATTAGCTTTGCTCAAGAAACTATTCACAAAGACCTTTATGGAATTCTTTCAACACTGAGATGACCTCAGGTAACAGAATGCCACGTGACCCAACTGTAACTGCGTCATGTACGTGTGATAATACACCAGCATATGGTTACCAGTGACACAGATACCAGAGATAGCGTACACTCAGACAATAACGATGGGCATATCATAACGTATTGGGAGCTGTTCCCAACACGTGACTTGGTTAGATACATGTGTGTTCCTGATGAAATGTCTTAAGGTAATCAAATTCTGTCAAAGTGGGAATTCTTTATTCTTAAAGAATTTCAATTGAGCCATATTGAAAGGCCCACAACTGTTCTTTAATTGCTGGGTACAAAGCACTTGTCTCTCTCTAATTCAGTTCAAATGCGACAGTCACTGACATGACATTTTTGTCCCTTCCTTCCCCATCAGTTAACCACCTCTGATCAAGACAACGAAAAGTGAGAAGTAAGTTCTCGGCAAAACAACAGGTCGTTGACCCCACACTGCACCTGTTCCAAAACAAAAGTCGAGCAAACATCATGCCAGCATGGCAGACACCTGGAACATATATCCTACGAAAAACAACAACATCCAAAGCCCTCAAAAACCATACAAAATCTTCTACAGTATTGTAATCCATGCATGAGACCCTTTCCACAAAGTCCCTTAATATCTTTATCCTAAGTTTATCCAATATACCATAAGAATTTAACCTAGAAAAACAGTCTAACAAAAAGAAGCCAGTCGCTTGTTTTTGTTTCTAGGATCACTATCAAATCTTCGTCCAAACTGCGGCCGATCACGCTTCTACGCTGTCCACACAGTCAATGGACTGGGACAGGATTAATCGTCTTTCAGGGATCTCTAGTTTCACCTGTTAATCCGGATAAACACACTGCGTAAGCTTCCTGTGTCTAAAGGGCTTTATAGTCTGAGGCATGGGCTTTGTGGGTTTAAGTGTGGATATCATGGTTTGTCTCTTAGGTTCCGATTGTGTTAAGTTTCTACTTTAGAGATGGATCCACGTGTGACTTACTGATAAGACCAGTTCATATAAAAGGTCATCAAATAGACAATGTCATTCTATGTATGGAATTTTATGGATCTCAGTATTTTAGCATTGTATTAAATGTGCTTGTAATGTCGGTAGTCTGCAACATACGCTTAATTGCTGATTGGCGTACCACTTTCAAGTTGTATTGTTTTCATTGCAATTTCAATTAAGTAAAGCAAAGCAAGGTCATTTAGGTGTTTAATTGAAAGAAGACATTCTCATGTAACTTATTACAATCGGCAATAGTCTCTTCGTAATACCAATACCTAACTGTGGTTTAATTATAGTTTTCAGAATAGTGAAACATGATGAAAAATCCCATTTTTAAGAACTTGGGGCAGATATAACCTAAAATACGGCAAGTTTTTTTTCTGTTTCTTTTTCAATCTGTCAAATGGCGATGAAATCAATATGATACTCAGCATGGAAAACAAAATTACCACTAGACCAAAAAGGAAAAGTAACATTAAACTCACAACTATTTCTGAAGGCTGCAGTACAGAGAGCAGCAATAAATATTTCACTTCTTTGTGATGTATGAACACAGTTTACCTGTTTACTACTTGATCCTTTCTACTGCTCCAGTCCTTTAATTGTTCTTAATGAACTTTGCTATCAACAAGTGCCATTAAACACAAGGTCTTCCTTACATAATGCTCTTCCTGCACTATCCTACTAATGGAGCCTTAGTGTGTGGTACTTCACAATCAAAACAAATACACCCAGACAAAGGCACACGATCAAAGACTCACTTTAGACAGAAAGGGTCCTGTCAATCACAAATGAAAAGGTGTGAAAATCTATCTGCGGATAATTTTCACCGTTATGATCCAATCTTAAGAGCCCTCACTCTTCCTACTATTAAGAAGAGTCAACTTATTTGTAAGTGGATGAACTTAAAGTACAGAGAGATGTGAGATTTAACCTGTGTATGAAAAAAGTCTTGTGAATCATGATTTTTACTCAGCTGCCAGGTTTTGCTAACACAACTTTAGAAAGCAATAGGCTTGGGCAATTAAGATTACAGCATTTGATAACATTGATACTAATTGCTGTATGAATGTAACAAACACGGAGAATAAACCAACCGTTAATGACATAAAGATCTGACTTTGCATACAGCACAACATGCATCGGAAGTTATGATACCTGAGGGTTAAGTAGAGAGCACTTCAAATTCAAGGCAACTGCCTATACAGGCTTAACAGTTGCATGGTACAAGTAAGTGATCATATAACATATAAGAAGGTTCACCTGACACTTAAAGTCTATTTTCTACCTTAAATGCTTGAAGGACAAAAGAAGGCAGCAGAGTTGGCTTTGACTCATTTGAGAAGCTCTGTTGTGGTAAATGTCATTTCCAGTACTCCTTGAAATATGATAAATTTGCAATCTATTGTGGAAATAATGTACACATTTTGCTGAAAGATGCAGCTATAATTCATGGTCTGCCACTTTGAATCTTAAATTTCTTCTATGTCATTGAAATTTGTGATGAAAATTTGATTGTCTGCATTATAACAAGCTTGCATTTTAAACCTTGAGATTGTATCATGATTTTAAACAAAGCTAGTTCACCTTTATTCGCAGGGTAACCTATATCCGCTATCTTTAAAAACAGGGTATTTAGGGATTTCAAGTCTATTGACGGTGGTTCCAAATTGCAAAATTGTCAAAGCATTGCAGCTTAATTTTGAAACCACAGTCCACTGACTTGATATCCCTAGATACGCTATTTTTTACCCGGGATATAGGTTGTCCCCCCCAACCAAAGGGGAACTAGCATTACAATGCCAACAGTAACATGAAGTTCAGTAGCATCCATGAACAAATCCCATGTCCGAGGAATCTGCTTACACGGTGCTGGATTAACCTATAAAAGGGGAGACTGTTTACATAGCTCCGTAGCAGTAAGCACGTAAGGAGGGGGCAAATAAAACAACTCGGGTCTGGGGGGAACACGAGACCTCTAGTCCAGTGGCAAAAACAACATGTCTGCCACCTTACAAAAACCTGCCGAGATGACCTTGAAAATAGTGTCCTCACCTGAACATTGTAGGAGACTTTTAGAACAAATCTAAGGTCACAAAGCCAAGGACAGGTGGTTTAGAAATTGTTGGAGACATGACAAACTTTTAAATGGTCATTTCTAGGGGAAACATGAAGCTACAAGAAGCAGTTTACAACTCTACACAATACCATAACTTTATAAAAGCAGTCGACTGCACTTGTCTGATTCAAAAAGTTGTTTCTGATTCTAAAAACTACCAGCGGACTTTAACTAGCTTTTGAAATTTTCACCAATGACAGTGGTCTGAATAAAAGGAAGAATCTTACATTCTTAAACCACAATAATTCAGAAAATGGTACAAAAGAACACAGTCAAGCTCCTAGGAAAAACTTAAAAAACCTTAATTTCTCTTATATCAGAAAACAATATTCTATGATTAATATTTAGCTTATGTTGATCAAATGCAAAATGACAATGTACCAAATGTGAAAAAGTTGAAAACAATAATGTTTTTGTTGCAGGAGACATCTGAAAACTTGAAAGTAACAGCCATAAAGGATTGTATTCCAAGTAAGTGGATAGTCTTTTCACCACAGCATTCATGACTACCTCTCAATAGTCACAATAGATCCCTGTATCAAGTGGTTAATGGCTTTCCTACAAGGAAACTCACTTAGTCTTAAGTCATTTGTAGAGTGGCACTATAATCTCTGTATGAAAGTCTTCAAACATCTTTAAGCTTGCTGTAACATTACATGTACATGCTAATTTCCAAAGGCAGATGCTAGCAACACCTTTCTGTTTAACAATCAAATTGACAATTTCAGATACTCACTGATTTCGCTGTCTCAAAAGATTTTACTTCAAAATGCTCAAGCTGACATCTTCAGAACTTCTGCTCATTACTTTGCAAGATACAAACAAAACTTCTTGCAGAAAAAGTAAAGAACTAACTACAAGACGTAACCGTGTACTTTCCAGACCCCCAAGAGAACTCTCGAAATCATAAACAGAACCTGTTTGTCACAGGTAAATGTTTTACCATCAAACACCCTACATAAACATACGGATAAGAAGATCAGCTACAAAAGGACGCAAAAGTCCAACTTACTTTCAAATCTCCCTGCAGATCGGACCTGTTGATGTCCTATAGTACGCAGCGTGACTTGTACTCTCTCTGAAACCACAGCTGGCTTTTCCTGCCCCTATTGGCGCCGGACCAAGTAAGACAAACAGGCACGCTTCAACGCAAAACATCACGCAAGCCTTTCATCCCTGGCTTCGATTACACCTGGCATAGAAAAACTCAAAGCCCATGTGATTGGCTCCCTGTATCAACTGATTGAGTGTCCTTATTAGATACGGGTTGGGGAAAACACACACCATTGGTCCCATTCTTCCTTCATTGTTGACCACGTAGTTGACCTCTGTTTACCCGCTACATTGCCATCTGACAGCTGCCATTCCTTTACGAAATATCCTTTTTGTATGGAGGGGTAAAAATAAACCATTAATGTAAACAAGACCGCGGTTATGCTTTCTTTCATTGCATACCAAAAGGTGTAAGCACATATCTCTATTGGCTAATTGATTTATATCCATTTATCATGTCTGGGGTGCAAAGTTGCCTTGCCATAAACATTGACCATATGTCTGAATTACTTAAGTGTCACATGACCACATACTTTCAAAGTGACTTCACCTCCTTACAGTTAGGTTGTGCGCTATAGATGGGAGAGGATAAGACAATGCCAAGGTACATCTGCAGTACAAAACAACTTACATTTACTATTCTGCAACAACCTCAATACTGTATGGTATTAACGTAAGTGCAACTTTTTACTGAAATTCAAAGTTTAAAAGATTCTGATAACCATTAAAACTTACAGCTTACTGATTAAGTACAACTTTCAAGACAAATCTTTACCTATGTGGAAAAAGTTTTGACCTAAGGACAAGAAATTTGTTTCTATATAATTCTACTTCAGCCAACTACCGATACAATAAGTTAGTACAAACAAACTCCAATTAACATCTTAAACTGCCAACATCTGTTAATGTCAGCATTCCATGCTGTTTGAATAGTAGTATTGCTGTCTAAATAGCAGAAGAAAGTGTCTGAATCAAAAGTGTCACCATTATGTAAACTACATGCCTAAAGCTTGTAGGCTCTTTGGTTACAGACAGAGGTTAGAGAATAGAATATCTGTCAGCTGGTGAGAGATAACCAAACACCTACTTCAACCTGATATTACAACAGCAAAGCACCTTTCATTTCATATGGCAATACATGGGCCCCCTTAAAATTATTATTACATGCATAGTAAAATGTACAATGTATGTAATCAGACATTTAGAGCTTCCATTTAGGACACTGGAAGTTAAGAATATACCTATTCAATATAAGGCATTTTTAAAGCAAAACAGTTTTACTGCATATTAGAAAAGAAGTTACAAGCATAACACTGATAACTTAAGGAAGAATGCTCTTTCAAAGGACAAAGTAAAAGATTGATTGTAACAGTTATTGTATATCAAGCAACAGGACTTATCTGAATGTACGCCAAAAAGTAGTTACTCAAGCAACTGGATATGGTTAAAAACCATATCCAGTTGCTTGAGTAACTACTTTTTGCCGTATCTTATTACCTGGATGTCTAACCTACATTGACTTATCTGAATGTAGTTATTACTTCTGATTTAAACATGCCATTGGTATCTTTAAACACTGAAAATGGCTTTCCAGAATTGCAATGACCCGACAGTGTGACCTTTGAACTTTATGGTCTGGAACCACCTGTTAAAGGTTGTCATGACAACCATTCTGTTGTCGAAAAATGTTTGGAAAAATTTCGCCTTCATAATTGATAAAACAAATTATGTTACTGAGGTACTAGTAAAAAAATGTGCCATAGCAAGTTAATATCATCAGTCATAAGTCATCACTGGGTGTTACTTAAGTTAACAAGTGTCATATTTCACTAGAAGAATGACGGATAAAATAACAACTGACTAATGCTATCTCCCTTGGATCTCAATCACACATACTTGCAGTTTCTTGGCTACAGATAATAGGGAGAAGCAAATACTCGTATACTAGAAGGTAACTGTACAGTTAGTTATGTGGGTTGTGGGGGGTAGCCGCAGGTG
Source organism: Branchiostoma floridae (assembly GCF_000003815.2). Taxonomy (NCBI): domain Eukaryota; kingdom Metazoa; phylum Chordata; class Leptocardii; order Amphioxiformes; family Branchiostomatidae; genus Branchiostoma; species Branchiostoma floridae. The sequence goes on from NC_049996.1 coordinate 10,883,796, forward strand.
GCCTAGTGTTTGAAGAACCTGCTTGTAAAAACATCAATAACAATATTTGTGTCACTCAAACATTCCGATTTCTTACCAATCAAATCGCTGCAAACAAAGCTAAAATAACTATGCGAGGCACATGTAGGTACATGTATTAGATGAATTAAAGTTGCAATGTTGATAAAAACATATGCCATAAAAAAAACTTACTGTGGTATAATAAAAGCTGAGGAGGAATGGAGTTCAGTTTGAATTTACTTCTATCTACTTGAAGGCTATTCCATCAGCAGTTGAGATAAGGGAAAACGTAGTTGCAATACATAACAGCACAACATCAGCACAGCATATAATCACACAGTATGTGAAACATATAATATGTACACATACATGTAATATCATAAGGCAGTTCAAATCTTTGAGGACTTCTTGAAAATATATTAATCATAATAAAAAAAATACAATGTATATCTATATGTACCAAGTACAACCTGCCTACATGGAAAACATTATATTCAATAACAACATATCTTCATGAAAAAGACTACACCAATTCAAAAAGTTCCTTCAAATCCCTCACCTAACAGAGAAGTTCCAGCTGTATCCTGATCAGAGAATCACACACCTGCTCCACATGCTCGTGGTCGGCACCTGCAATGTAGAATACCAGTATGGAATATGACATCAAAGTATGGAGCAGTCCACAGAGCTTATATGGAGGGGGTGGGTGGAAAAAAATGAGGACAATGTTGCTTTTTGCTTTTAGTCATACATGTACCGGAAGTGGTTGAATGGCATTCAAGACATTTTCTTCAGGAGGAAATCGAGTAAAAAGTATCGCCGGCATACTTCAACTTTCAAGACACTTTTTGTGCAACTTTTCATTTTTTCCAAGTTCACAGTACTCACCCTATAATATTTGAGGTCTACTGTTCAAATTTACACACTCAGTTGATTTACATGAAATGTCAGGCATTCACCCTCAAAGGATAAACAAGATGCAGGCAGATAGGAAAGTGTAATATATCACATAACCGCCAAGAAACTGCCCACAAAAACTATGTGTAAGACACAATCAGACCCCCCACTTGGCTAAACAATTCGTTATTACTGTTAAGGAACTAGGTAAGGTAGGTTTTCTCCAGCATTTATTTGTTAGTTTGTGAACTAGATTACTTTGTAGTTTGTACATAAGAAATTGGAAGAAAAGGCTGGCACATACAGTATTACAAAGTGTCCAGTAATTTTAGAACAGTGATATAATATTGTGTCTGCAGTAGTTTAAGAACAGTAGCTATGAAAACAAGACATGTACAATTCAGATATCTATACCTGTCGCTTGTCTATAGCAACTAAACTATGGGCAAATATCAGAAACCACAAGGTTTACAGCTCTTCTTATCACAACACCACCTGCATTGCTAGCATAGTGATAGCGCAATGGTAAATCATGATGTCTCACAGCGACAACAAGTAAACTGTTGGGTGGTAAATCATACTATTCATAGATTAAATTTTGAATAGCCTTTATTAAATGCTGTTTACAGTCAGTGGCTTTGTTATCTTAATAAAGATACAATCGTCAGTAACTGAATTCAAACTTAACTCCAAAAATGAATCTTCTGACATAAACACCTAGTATCTAAACCTCTTCAAAGATCAAAATGTGTATTCTATAATTACATGACAAGAAAGAATAACGAAAAACTAAATAAAATCATCTTTGTTTGTATTAGCTATACTGTTTAATTGAGGTTCTGGAAAATTTACTGGCCCTAAACATGTCAACTATGATATTTCTACCCCAGCAAGGACAAAATTACTCAAAAACAGTTATCACATAGCTGCATGCTTAAGCAATGGCTTTACAATCTAGTTGAGCTATGTAAATATTTGTCCCCTTTGATTAAACTCACAAGTGTCACACACAAACAAAAACATTTCATTAGACATTCAGTACTCACCTCAGAATGCTTGGCAACATCTCTTCCTGTCTTTTGTTGCACTGAAACCAATAATATTTTGAAAAATTCAAATATTTGAAGTCATCACTTCAAACTTTGGCAAATTTGTACATTAAAATCTTCCCAAAGAATTTCTTAACACTTGTAGACGTTTGCACAAGTACATGTAGAACTTACCTCATTTGTATTTCACCAAAATCTGTCACTTCCAGGGTAAAATTTCCTGATGAGTAAAACGTAGGACTTTCACTTTATCCTGTCCTGATTCCTCTTGTTGTCAGCAGCAGAAAAAAACATCCGTGGTTGTATATATACTAAATATTCTCACACCCAAATTTGAGCCCTTGCTTGGGACGGAGTTAGGCTTTTATCAAAAACTTCAGAAGCAATACACCAAGAGTCACATAACATGCATATATATCTACCAGCTACTTGGAGAGGGTGCAGTCTAAATTCATCACAATATACATTTTGTATATGGCATGTTTATAGTAAACAGCACATCACCACAAAAAGGTATAGCAGAGTTCACTAGCATGTACTATCATCATTTCATAGATGCTTGTTACCTCCAAGAACAATGGAGGTATTGTTTGGCAGGTGTCTGTGTGTGAGTCTGTCCGTCTGTGTTTCCAGATATTTGTGGTCAACATAACTTAAGAGGATCTGGATGGACAGTGACGGTATTTGGTATATGAGTAGTTCTTGGAAGACAAAGGCCAATCTAGATAGACCCTCAGTGGCTATCTTTTTTCACTGGGTGTAATTATAAGGTTTGATAGAACCTTGCTCTGTGTGATATTCAGTTGGAAAATGCTGTTGTGCTTCAACTTCTTTCCGTAATTAAAACCTCAATAAGGCTTTTTCTCTTTACAAAATATTAGGACAAGATTCAATATGTTCTTATAACTGGACTTTAATGCTGGTATTAGATGCTTTTAAGTGTAGTACCCGCTCAAGAAATTAACCTTGTCAAAGTCAGCATGTTGAAAAAGACTTTGTAGGCATGAATTGCCCATAGCACTGGATATCATTAATTTGTAGACACATTTCACTGTTGTGCATACTAAAGCAAACACACAGATTGCCTTGGATGTGAATCTTATACCAACGTATCTGTAACGGTGTTGATTCACATTTCACTGTTGAAACGTTGACTTGATTAAGTGTATATCCTCCCATGTAAATCAGTCTTTTTTTTTGCAGTCAAGGCAGTTCTTTGTCTAATACTGTCTGTTGTATTTTGGACACCATCCTACGCCCATAAAAGTCTTTGTACTCCACTGGAAGTTCATCCAAAGTTTTAAGGGCTCTGTCCAGTATCTGAAGCGCCCTTTGACCCGATAATAAGTCCTTGTTGCCATAGGGATCCTTGTTGTCATAGAAACCAGGATCTAGGTGTCTCCAAAAGATGTTGATGGCCACGCCAAAATCAAGAGAGACTACATTGTGGAACCACAAAGCTGGAAGAAAACACAACAATGTTGCATTGTACATATAACACTTTGCTACACTCAAAGTGAAAACCCTTTTGGAGCAGTTTGCATTTCAAGTAACTTTTTTGCATCAATTATAAGAATTTCCTTATCAGAAGTGTGAATATATTCAAAAATCACAAGAATCCAACAAGCCACATTACACACACACACACACACTTAATAATACACAAGGATTGCTATAGACTCAATACTCTAGTACATCCATAATACAATATCACAGCATAATGGCATAGACCAGAGAACAGCATAGATTTTACCATGCAAGGCCTTTGTGTTGTGGAAGATGACATAGTACACTCAATCTTGACCTTGGCTTTCCTTCTCTAAAGCAAAACAAAACAGAAAGTACCTGGTAGAAAGAGGATGTCCCCAGGCTGTAGAGTGCAGGTGTAGGGTCTGGCCTGGGAGAACTGGGGAAATCTCTCAAGGTCAGGGTTTTCAAGGTCAAGAACAGCGGACTTGTCACCTGTGAGAAAAACATCCAACAGCAATCAGCTGACTTCCAGTTTCTACCACACTATGGTGATACATGTATATGTCCTTTTCTGGAATATCATATGTTATCATTTCTAACATAGTAAATGGATTAATCACAATTCTCTTGTGACAATATCTTCCCAATATTCTGGCATTTTTTCCTTATTTATTTTCCTGGCAGCAGAATTTCTCACAAACCTTTGCCAATACTGCAATAATACAATTATTGCTTCACCAACATTTCTCATTTGTCAAAGACAACATCATCACTCTAGGATCTTCATTGTAACATTCAGACCCACCAGGTGAGACTGACAGGTCTGTATATGCATCTTACCTGTCAGGTACAGGTGTGTGGCGTCTCGTGGACTGAACAGCACAACTCTCTTCCGGCCGCTCACCTGGATAAGAAGGTTGTCCATAATCTGCAGGTGTCAGAGCAGATCATTTTAACTGCTGCAGTTTATCTTTCAAAAGAACGTTAAAGTTTACTTTGCAAACAAACATACATGTATTACCATTGGAGAAATTAAGTCAAGTCAAAGCCTTTATCATGTTTTGAAGGATAATATGTGATTAATGGAGATGTCTTGGCAATTTCATGCTACATGTACCAGCAGCTACATGAAGCTTAAATTGAACCATCAAATTTCATTCGCTTCCTCTACCCTACACCAACATACAGTACTAGTTGATTGCTCAGAGCAATGCTGCCATCTAGTGAAGTTCTTGGGTATGACATTATGCAGCATATGTACAAAATGTACCAGCAGCTACTGTATGAAGTTTAAATTTCACCATCAAATTTGTTTGACTTGCTCTAACCTATGTCAACATACTAGTAGCTAGCCCAGTGCAATGCTGCCATCTAGTTACAGTCACTGGTACTGCAAGCAAAAATATGCATTTCAAGTTGGCTTACCAAAACAAACTACTAGTACTAAGTAAGCCTGAGTACCATCCTCCATAGTGACCACTGGCTCAATACTTTCGCTTGCTAGAAAGAAAGTATTCAGCCAGCAGTCACTATGTACATACAGAGGATGGTACTCAGGCTAAAACAAGCTAGAAATGAATAATGAAATAATGAAATAAACATACATCATAATGCGTCCAAAGCTGCACACCGGGTGAGCCTATTCTGAACACACTGGAGAAGAACTGGGAGGGAGCAAAGAACTCTGGGAAGATGATGTCATCTGCAAGTTCAGGAAACTGTGTCCTGATGTCTGCTATGTCCTTGGGAAAAAAGGGTTGAACAATTTTCACATTCTTGTGATATTTTCCTCTATTACCAGAACTATAAGACAGTATAACAAGTTATCTGAAATATCAATAAGTTCTTGCAACTTGCAGATACCTTTCTGTTCCTGTTAAATTCACTGAGGAGAAAACTCCAGTACCTTTCTTGGGTCTTCTCCCAATGAACGTAGATAATATTTTTCATCCTGTAAGACAAGCACAGATGCACTTAACAATTGCATAATGTTACAATGAATTGAATCCACCAAAATTCAATGATAGTACTGCCACATATATTGTCTTACAATAGAATTTATCTAACTAACCAACCAAAATCAAAAACAACTTACATTAGCACGAATGTCATCCTAGTTGGTTTATGGGGGTTCCCATACTCTTCTCTCACCAGTCCCAGTAAACTAACTAGGATGATACTCAGGCCAAACTTATATATGTAAGTTACATTCCTTGTATCAAATATTACAATTGTTCTATGTGCCTTATAATTTATAATATCTAAAGCATGGCTACATACCTGTGAATGGAAGAAATCTTTGTGTTTCTCTTCTGCAGCTCTTGTCACAAACTCATCAAATGGCAATGTTCTAAATGGGAAATTAAGTTATAATTACACATATTAATCATTATTCACTTCTAGCAACTTTTGTCAAAGAAAATTGGAATGTTTTGTGAAATCCCCCTCCCCAAAAAAAGAATAAGAGAGGACCCAAACATTGCATTCTTAAAAGTTGTGCTAGGGAGAATATATTACTGGTAGGCAAACAACTACAAACTCCTTTTGTCTTCGCTCCATTTCAAAAGGAAAAATATATATCATAATTTATACTACCTGTAAGCAAAGTTTTTGTTGATAAAGTCCATTTGTGCCGTGGGACAGACGTGGATTTTGACTTGTCTACTCCCACCCTTCTGAAAGAGGTAGTCTGTAGTCCAGAGGTTCACACAGGGACCGATGTCCACTCCACGTAATACAGCCGGCACTCTCTGAGAGGAACAATAAAAAATATCATACATTGAAATGCCATATTTGTAAAATAATGAATATGCTGCCAAAGAAAATTACTAATATCAGGATTCCAACAATAGAAGCAATTGCACCTACTACCAAAGCCATTGTATACATTTTGCAGTTATGTAGTGTAGAAATTATAATAAAATTTAATACTGTGTCATGCACTCTCCCTTCAGGCTTCAGTTTTTGTGGTCCCCTTTTTATGATAACAGTTACATGTATGGTTATCATATCATCTTTTTAAAGAAATTGTAGAAATACAGACAGACGGACTCAAACAAATACCGCGGGGTTAAGTGATAACTGATAAGATATCTTTAACTAACTTGTCACATTGACTTGCATGATACAATTCTCAATATTTTCAAATTTGGCACCAAATTGGCTTTAGTTCATGCAAGGAGGTTGAAAGAGGACAACCTCCTTGGTTCATGTGAAAAATAAACCAGTCTTCTCTGCAAACGATCCCTACCTTTGGATATATTTCGCTCAGAAAAAGTTCCTTGTTCACATCTTCATACAATGGCACCTTTCCATCCTTTTCCGAATCTCCCATCTTGGTTTTTTAGGTGAATTTTTACTGGCCTTCTGCAAAAAAGTGCGCGCTGTCGTCTGAAACTTCAGGTCAAAGTTGACATGAGGTTACATAAAGGTCATATATGAGAGTGCATCCAAACAGTGAGTATAATTGCTCGATATTTTCAATATTGTGAATAGTTGAAAGAATATAAAACTCTATTCTGCTTTAAATATTTTTATTCTACACTATATATGTCTTTTATAGCCAAAAACTATTTCTTTAAGTGGTTTATGTATGTTATTTCTTATTTCTAAGCGTTTTATTTTTTTCCATCATGGCTGCCGCCAGCGTTTTCGGACGCCGGATTTTCGGCTTCTGCAATTTATTACCTCAAAGCTGCCTTGTAACTTCACCTAGCAACGGCAGATCTTCACAACATATACTGCAGATATGTGGTAGATCCTTTTCGCAAGATCATCGGTATTCCAGAGCGATTAAATACCGCAGAACGTCCCAAATTTGTTGCCCTTCTCAGCCAGCAGTCTTCTCAGCTCGCCAATTTTCGTCGCCCGGATCAGAAGAAGGTATTTATTTTGTGTGATCAACATGTCGCAACAGTGCTTACATGCATCCAGTCTTCTACTTTATTGAATTTGCGAGGTTTCAGAGGAAAGTTTTCTTAATAAATGAAGATGTTGAGGCTCAAGAATTGCCCAGAAAAAAATAAGAACTCAAAGTGCCGTTTGTTGGCTTCTTGGGGAACCTCTGTGTCCTTGACCACTCGAAGTGGGCGTAACACTTTTGGTTCTGTTGTAACCAGGGTGGCAACTATGCTTATGATTGCAAAACTACAATGTACACCCATAAAAACTTTTACAGTACCACTTCAAGATGTACATCTAGCACTTGAGCTAAGAATGGTCTCCATGGCCTTTTTCCGTGAGGTGTAGCTATTTCGATTTATGATAATTAATATCAATAATTATGTGTCTGAGATTCACAATGTTGGGTCTTCCAGGTCCTCCCAAACCAGAGAAACCAGAAAAAAAACCCACACCGACAGTACAAGTGATCGGGGTCCCCAGTCCACTGAGATGGATCAGAAATAAGGTCTACTTCTGGCTCATACAGATCTACTTCGACCCAGAGTTCTCGTATGCAGGTTTCATATCAGGGGCAAAACAGGTAAGGGAATTTTGCATAACCAGTAAGCATTAAATTGCCTGAAGTCAACTTCCGTATTTCCTTTATTATTGCAAAACCTTAGATTCCCAGTGTACAATTATTGACATGTTTATCTTCCCTTTATACTTGCTTAGGCCCTGGTGGTTATCTCAGAGAAACTCTCACAGTGCAATTTTGAAGGGCTGGACCAGCTCATATCAAAAGAGGCAAGTTTGGACTCTCAGTTTGATGTGTGTGTAGTTTGTGCAATGATTCAGGTGTGCATGGCTGTTATACTGTCTATATAAATCTATAATTGTTATCTTACGTAGATACAATATGAACACAGATTTACCTCTCTCTGGCAGTACTATTTGTTGGTAAGATGTTTTATATTAATCAAGGGTCAAAGGGCTGTATCAACCTGTCATTCAATTTCAGACATATGGCGACAAACAATGGTATTCAGAAAAACAAAGGTGGTGGATGCCTGTTTATTCTATATTCATTTGGATGACATCTCAAAGGTTCGTGGAGTTCAATAATCTTTCAAGTGACATTGAAAAAAATATCATCAATTATGATGAAAAAATAATTTTTTTGTTGACTTCGATTCCACAGGCCTTACCCACAGTGAAAGACAAGTGCACATCCCTGTCCCTGAGTCAGAGGGAAGGTCTGAGGGTAGACAAGGAGGACATCATGATCACATTTCCTCAGGATGTCGCTATCTATTATGATGAAGGAGGTAGGATATTGTCTGTTTCACATAACCGGTAAACCACCTTAACTTTAAGCATAGCACACCACCATAGCACACACCATAGCAACTGTTGGTAACTCAACTTTCTGACGTTATTGGCATACAAACATATCCTCGTATGAAAAACCTGTCATCTCAGCTATCAAAAAGAAAAAGTGTCGCCAAGAATCTAATGGTAAATCTTCTGGTATTTGGCTTAATCAACCTTTTTCCTCTTGACCACAAAACTACCAGTGGGGGAACCCTTGTGCTAGGACAAAAATGTCCCAACTTTATATCCCCTGATAACCACACAAACTCAGCTTTTCGGCCCTAATCAGAAAGTAAAAACCCTCCCCTGTCACATCCTCCTAAAAAAACTGCAAGCATTTCTACCCATTTCACCAGGAAAAAAATCTTTGAAGTTTTAGACCCGGAAGTACATTCGACCACCATCAATTTGCATGGAAGATGGCTGGCAGATCCCCTCATTCTATGACATGACCTCAGCATCTGTTTGTCCCCCTGTCCAGGCCGTAAGTTTGTGGACGTGATGGTGAGGTTCTGGTTCCTGAGTAAGGCCAGGTGGCACCCCATGGAAGACGACCCAGAAGGGATAAAGATATTCAAGGTTCCCAGAATAGATGGGATGGAGGGCAGAGAGGAGGACAAAAAGATTCTCACCTGTAACTATGAGTAAGTCTTTCCAGTCATGTATCTCACTTTGGATCTTGGAGTTTTCTTTTGCACAACTTTGTTTCTTTGGTCGTTTGGTTGTTTTATAACCTGTAAACCACCTGTACAAAACTGGTGTGTATGCAGACAGACAAACAAAACCTGTAAATTTGTCTGTCTCCTGCATAACACACCAGTCTTCTACAGTAAGTACAATCTGCATAAGAGTGGACTGTAAGGTTCTATTTATTCAAGCTGGAATTGACCCCTAGTCCCAAACTCTGGATAACTGTGGCAGGTTCTTTACATGGTGCTTTAGGTTGGTAGTTTGTCTCCTGCCTTCCTTGGAGCTTGATTGTTTTCAATTTTGATACCCTAAACCCTGTCTTCTTTCCCCCTAGGTTCCATCGAGAGTTCACCCCAGGAGTGACAGCAGATTGGACAGTAACCAAAGTACAGCACTGGAAGCTTCTAGAATAAGTCTTAGCTTGGTTTTAGTCATGTAGTTCTTAGCACCATCTCATATGCATTCTCATAACACTGGTCTAGTGTGGAAAAACTCTTGGAATTTGGAATCTCCAGCAAATTTGTACAAAGTCAAATGCATCTACGTTTGAACACTGTGAGTTTGTGCCATATTGAAATTTACTTTACATGTAGCCATGAACATGGAAAAAAATTGAAAACGTACCATGTGACTTCCTTAAGTCAGGGTCAAACTCAAAAGTGACTCACACTCGCTCACTCACACTCACTCCGTGACAGATTTGTGTATATTCCTCAAAAAGCTGTTTGGAACAAGACTACTACAAACAAGTGTTAACAGTGACACTCTCCCACATTTACAGTAATTATTTCACAATTTGTCTGCATCATATTTGAGATGATGTTGAAAGGTTTACTCCCCTTTCATTCTAGTTTCAATGAAAATGATCAGAGAAATACATTGTAGCTCCAATGTCTTGCCACAAATACATTTATGTCAATACTGAGTCTTGATTAACATCCGTCTAGCTTCATGGTTGCCTCTGCTATAGTTAGTAAGACTAAGAGTGTTTGGGAGCTACAACGTCCGTGTTTGAGAACGACTGCCACTCAGTGTCCTGACTACTGGTTACCTACTGGGTAATAGTGGTACTCTTGGGTTAGCCTGAAGTTGGTACATGTATATGTATATTTTCAGACAAATGGTAGCTATTTTGTTGCTTATTATTATTGCAACACTTCCTGTTATAAAGTTGAAATTCGATACAATAAAGGTAGAAAAATATCTTTAAGTTAGTACTTTCTGGTTTACAATGTTGTTGGATGCCTGTGACCCAACCATTTATCCATATAAGTTATCAGCTGGAAATCTCAGGAAGAAAAATTTTCACTTCATGTTCAACAGACTGATCCTAAATATCTTTCAATGAATGCGTTAACCATCCTTGCCACTAGAAGGCACTGTTGCTGGAAATGGGTGCGCCACCAGTCCTTAATCTACCTAAGGTTATTTTTCAGGTAAGACTTTTTCCACTCGTTGTATTGGGAAATACTGCTGCTGAGCTGCAGGGAATAGTCCAGTGACTTGCCGCTTTCCTCAAATGCCTGTCCTGGTACCAGGTTACGGAACCACCACAAGGCTTGGTCGGCGGTGGTGTTCGTCGGAGGGACTCCGCGAGGGACTTTGTTGATCTCGTCCGGTACGGAGGCCGTGGAGTGGCAGGAGGTGCAGCAGGACTTGAAGTTGTCCACCGGTCCGTTCGCCCGGCCCAGCCAACCCAGGTACGGGCGGGAGGCTGGAAGGAACAGCTATGATATTAAAGGACAACACAATATGGAAAAAAATAACCCAGGACTCGAGTTCCCAGCAGACTCACCCTGCTGTATATCAAGTTCCCCAGAGTAGAACACTCTTCAGACATGCTTCCCACATACAGTCTGAGAATGGTACAACCTCCCTGTAGAGGTTGCCTTTTTTTTACCATCTCTGGAAACATTGAGTCTAACATTAAGGCTTACGTCTAACTCCAGCTGGCAACAAGCTTTCCCAACAAAGCCTATAAAAGGTAGCAGAGTCTTCAATAAGATGAAAGCTGCTGCCTTTATTGGAAGAAGGGTCGAAGCAAAAATTACAGTAAACAGAATAGATCCAGTGAATGGCATATTTTGTTGTGCGTTTTTACCATATTGCTATCTCACTGCTTCTGCTGTTGGTTTCCCATGTAAAAGAATGCCATTTGTCATGAAACCTTCTAACGTACCCTTTGTGACCACTAAAAAGGGAGATATAAAGAGGTGTTATTCACCAGATACTATCCCCAATTCCTTGAGCCGCGGGTTGTTCCATGTCTGTACGGGCCTGGCGCCCTCCTGGTACCGCTGCAGAGTCAGGTCCGGATCGTTCCCCCACTGCAGACACACGGGCACCAGTCTCCGCCAGGGGGCGTCACTGCACCGGGAGCTGTGGTACACAAATGTGCCGAACACCCAACCTGAAAGGTAATAACAATCAGTCATCAATCAGTCATCATTCTACCTTTTTTTTAAAGTTCGAAGTAACTTACATAACTACAAACTATTGCAGGCAATGTGTATGCCAAAAAAAAAAATGTGGCGTTGCAACTTGGTCCTTTCCTCACCTATGTCGGCCCTGTCGTCTCTGATGGCGACGTCCATCTGGATCAGTCTCGTCTCCACGGGCGGACCCCTGTCTCCGGGCTCTCGCGGGGTTTTAGCGATCGCCGCTTTCCAGATCGGACTGCCTTTAAGGTAGGGAACTTCCTCCTCCGTCGCCTGTGTGAATAACGGTTTAAACCCCACCGTGCCCTCTGGGAAGGCGACGCCGTCCTGTGCAGGTTGCCAGGGCAGGGACCAGACTCGGCCGACGGCGTACGCTCCCGGAGAGTTGTAGAAGGCGACCGCCCAGTTCTGCACCTCTCTCTGCTGCGAGTCCGACAACATCCCCTGTTTGGACGATTTCTCCATGGTCATGCCGTGGATGGGCTCCCGTCCTGTGGGCTGGGAGGACATCCACGGGACATGGTACCAGTCACGGATCTGGTTCTGTTCCACCTGTACACAAATAACAACAACAACAACAAACAAGTTTGTACATCCACGGGACATGGTACCAGTCACGGGTCTGGTTCTGTTCCACCTGTACAAAAATAACAATAACAACAACAAACAAGTTGGTACTCCCACGGGACATGGTACCAGTCACGGGTCTGGTTCTGTTCCACTTGTACAAAAATAACAATAACAACAACAAACAAGTTGGTACTCCCACGGGACATGGTACCAGTCACGGGTCTGGTTCTGTTCCACCTGTACAAAATAACAACAACAACAACAAACAAGTTGGTACATCCACGGGACATGGTACCAGTCACGGGTCTGGTTCTGTTCCACCTGTACACAAATAACAACAACAAACAAGTTGGTACATCCACGGGACATGGTACCAGTCACGGGTCTGGTTCTGTTCCACCTGTACAAAAATAACAACAACAACAAACACGTTGGTACATCCACGGGACATGGCACCAGTCACGGGTCTGGTTCTGTTCCACCTGTACACAAATAACAACAACAAACAAGTTGGTACATCCACGGGACATGGTACCAGTCACGGGTCTGGTTCTGTTTCACCTGTACAAAAATAACAATAACAACAACAAACAAGTTGGTACATCCACGGGACATGGTACCAGTCACGGGTCTGGTTCTGTTTCACCTGTACAAAAATAACAACAACAAACACGTTGGTACATCCACGGGACATGGTACCAGTCACAGGTCTGGTTCTGTTCCACCTGTACAAAATAACAACAACAACAAACAAGTTGGTACATCCACGGGACATGGTACCAGTCACAGGTCTGGTTCTGTTCCACCTGTACAAAATAACAACAACAACAAACAAGTTGGTACATCCACGGGACATGGTACCAGTCACGGGTCTGGTTCTGTTTCACCTGTACAAAAATAACAACAACAAACACGTTGGTACATCCACGGGACATGGTACCAGTCACAGGTCTGGTTCTGTTCCACCTGTACAAAAATAACAACAACAACAAACACGTTGGTACATCCACGGGACATGGCACCAGTCACGGGTCTGGTTCTGTTCCACCTGTACACAAATAACAACAACAAACACGTTGGTACATCCACGGGACATGGTACAAGTCACGGGTCTGGTTCTGTTCCACCTGTACAAAAATAACAACAACAACAATAAACAAGTTGGTACATCCACGGGGCATGGTACAAGCCACGGGTCTGGTTCTGTTCCACCTGTACAAAAATAACAAAAAACAAAAAAAACATTTGGTACATCCACGGGACATGGTACCAGTCACGCGTCTGGTTCTGTTCCACCTGTACAAAAATAACTTCAAACAATTTGGCACAGTTACAAACTATGTTTTAGTAAGTGCCGTATACCTGCCTAACATAACAAGAAACAGCTTCGACAATACCTATTAGTGTTGTCGACGAACCCAGAAAAATGTTCTTGAATTCGAAAATGTGTCTTGTGCGACGCATGAAGTTACATAATATAAATATATATTGCATATGGTATGGCGTGTCTGCGAGACAGGTGTGTGTTGTATTGTAATTGACCTATACTCAAACCTACCCTGAAGTCGCACTCAACATTCCCCTCCAAACAGTAGTCCCGAACCGTCCGCAGGTATCTCTCCGGCTCCGTCCTGAAGTCTATGTCCAGCCAGGGGAAAGCCTCGTTCCCTGGGTTAACGCTCCTGGGGAAGTCGAGTCGAGGTTTGAAGACGGGCCCGTCGTAATCAGCAGGTGGAGGGTTGTAAGACGGGCGGGAGAATTCGCACCGGGCAGCGGCCCGAAACTTGGCGGCCTGCCGTCCCCGGTGCCCCGCCACAACACCGACCACCGCGGCTCCGGTAAAAGCAACTACACGACTAAAACTGCCAGAAATCATCTTAATGGCAAGAGCGCGATTTCTAACTGCGCAGTTTTAAAGGCAATAAAAGGCTAGCATGCATTGGGAAATCACCTTGCCACATTGCCAAGTTACGTCATCGAAACTCACATTTGAAAATTATGTGGTTTTCATACGCATCTTCAATTGATATTCTAGTCTCGATAATGACTTCAATGTGCCTTTCATCAGTTGTTGGCAATTTGTTTATACATTTTCGAACCTCGCAGGAAATGTTGACAAGCGGAATAGCAACAGTAGTGCTTGGACTGGTCTGATTTCCCCCTATATAAACCAGGTGAAAGTCTATTGTTTATTCACGACCACCGTTACCATTGTTGACAGGTCAGAGCCAGGGTGAAACTAGTTTCGATGCGTCATATATATGTTTCTAAACGTGGAGATGTCCCCTGAGTACTGTTTCTACATTTTAGATGTACGAAAGGATATTTTTGCCTCAAATTTTTCATTAATTTTAAAAGTCCCAAATCTCAAAGGATCCCAAGTCAATGACTGGGGCGTGATCTAGCAAAACATCATGCAGGAGAATACTATATAATACTATACAAGTAAAATTATACGTCCTAAAATTATACAACGCGGGCTACGTGTTAGATAACTATCGGGGCCTGGACCCAGTGCCGAAGTGTCCTCGGCTTGGGGCCGAAATGTCCTGATTGGCAGGGGGCCGAAGTGTCCATGTGCCGAAGTGTTCGACATTCGTAGGGGGCTAACTAAGCATATAAACTGTACCGACGAGTAGGACTGGTAAAGTAGTATCAGTCCAGCCTTATTTCTTTATTTTGCTCCAAGGAAGTTTGCCCCAGGCTGCGTACATTGTACCTAGGCGCGATTCTAAAATCTGACACACCACATATCCTCCTTTACAAAAGTAATAACAGACCCAGGATGGGTTACTACGATTTTATATCACATTCTAATCGCTTTTGAATTCATTGTTTACATTCACAATGGACCTAGAGCCGATATTGATTGACACGTAATTTTTTTTAAAATTTGTCACATTCAAAAATACTATAACGTTCAACTATTAGATAATGGAATTTCTTAGTTTGTAATTTGAGTATGGCAAGTCTACTAGTAGTTTTTAACTACGGTTGTCGAGTGACCTGCAGTAACCAAAGTATAGCACTGGAACTTTCAGAGTAAGTCTTAGTGCTATAGTTATTAGCACCATTTTATGCGCATCCACATAATTATATATTGTTATAAGAGTCATAACACCGGTCAAATGTAAAAAGACACCTGTAATTTGGAATCTTACATGAAGTGAAAAAAATCTGCGTGCATATGCTTGACAAAAGAAAAGGATATCATGGTTTTGTGCCATGTTGATATTTACTGAACATAAATAATGCGTGAGTCTGACACTTCTCAGTATATATTCAAGGAGAAATGCAGAAGAACCACATACATGTAGGGCAGCCTAGGGGCATATTGGACAACTCGTTATGCATGTCCATATTGTTTCTCACTTCTTAAAAGTGTCACCAAAGGTCACGTTATCAACAAAGGTCACTTTAAAGGGACGTTAACCATACTGCGCAGGTAAAAATCCTGCTCTTACCGCTAAGATGATTTCTAGCAGTTTCAGTCGTGTAGTTGCTTTTACCGGAGCGGCGGGAGCGGTGGTCGGTGTGGTGGCGGGGCTCCGGGGACGGCAGGCCGCCGAGTTTCAGGCCGCTGCCCGGTGTGAATTCTACCGCCCATCTTACAACCCTCCACCTGCTGATTACGACGGGCCCGTCTTCAAACCTCGACTCGACTTCCCCAGGAGCGCTAACCCAGGGAACGAGGCTTTCCCCTGGCTGGACATAGACTTCAGGACGGAGCCGGAGAGATACCTGCGGAAGGTTCGCGACTACTGTTTGGAAGGGAATGTCGAGTGCGACTTCCGGGTATGTTTGACGCGAATTACATTATACGAAACACATCTGTCTCGCAGACACGCTATACCATATATTGATATATATAGACATTATCTAACTTCACGCCCGTCGCACAGAACTGGCACATTTTCGCATTCAAGAACATTTTTCTGATGCGCATGGTCGAAGCTGTTTCTTGTAAGGTTGCTATAATGTACTTAATGAATCATAGTTTGTACGTATACATTTGTACCAAGTTGTTTGTTGCTGTTGTTATTTGTGTACAGGTGGAACAGAATCAGACACGTGACTGGGACCATGCCCCGTGGATGTACCAACTTGTTTGTTGTTATTTTTGCACAGTGGAACAGAACCAGACCCGTGACTGGTACCATGTCCCGTGGATGTACCAACGTGTTTGTTGTTGTTATTTTTGTACAGGTGGAACAGAACCAGACCCGTGACTGGTGCCATGTCCCGTGGATGTACCAACGTGTTTGTTGTTGTTATTTTTGTACAGGTGGAACAGAACCAGACCCGTGAATGGTACCATGTACCGTGGATGTACCAACGTGTTTGTTGTTGTTGTTGTTGTTGTTATTTTTGTACAGGTGGAACAGAACCAGACCCGTGACTGGTACCATGTCCCGAGGATGTACCAACGTGTTTGTTGTTGTTGTTGTTATTATTTTTGTACAGGTGGAACAGAACCAGACCCGTGACTGGTACCATGTCCCGTGGATGTACCAACTTGTTTATTGTTGTTGTTGTTGTTATTATTTTTGTACAGGTAGAACAGAACCAGATCCGTGACTGGTACCATGTCCCGTGGATGTCCTCCCAGCCCACGGGACGGGAGCCCATCCACGGCATGACCATGGAGAAATCGTCCAAACAGGGGATGTTGTCGGACTCGCAGCAGAGAGAGGTGCAGAACTGGGCGGTTGCATTCTACAACTCTCCGGGAGCGTACGCCGTGGGCCGGGTCTGGTCCCTTCCCTGGCAACCTGCACAGGACGGCGCTGCCTTTCCAGAGGGAACTGTGATGCTTAAGCAGATATTCACACAGGCGACGGAGGAAGAAGTTCCCTACCTTAAAGGCAGTCCGGTCTGGAGGGCGGCGATCGCTAAAACCCCGCGAGAGCCCGGAGACAGGGGTCCGCCCGTGGAGACCAGACTGATCCAGATGGACGTCGCCATCAGAGACGACAGGGCCGGCATAGGTAAGGAAACGGCGAAGTTTCAACGCGACAAACGCACAAGTGCATACACATTGCCCCCAATACAAGATGTACAGGTTGCCAAGAAAGCAGTAGAACTAGAGAATGATGACACTTAGCATAGATTGTTTATTTTTTTTTAGGCTGGGTGTTCGGGACGTTTGTGTACCACAGCTCCCGGTGCAGTGACGCCCCCTGGCGGAGACTGGTGCCCGTGTGTCTGCAGTGGGGGAACGATCCGGACCTGACTCTGCAGCGGTACCAGGAGGGCGCCAGGCCCGTACAGACATGGAACAACCCGCGGCTCAAGGAATTGGGGATGATACCAGGTGAATAACACCTCTTTACTTCTTCCTACTTACTGGTCACAAAGGGTACGTTAGAAGTTTTGATGACAAATTGCTGTCATTATTATACACGATAAAAAAACAGTCATCTGAGCACAGAAGCAGTCAGAAAACAATACGTAACCTGGAAAAACTTAGAACACAATAAGAAGCACTTCATTATGTTTATTCCAGCTTCATTTATTCTTCTAAAGAATAAGGTCACGATCCTAGACCCGACGGCTGTCTCCATGGTTACTAGAGGTGATAAATTACATAATGATAATGCAGCCACTGACAGCTAGGAGAGAGCCGGAGTCGTTAGTAAGAATATTAAAAGAAGTAGTCTGTCAATTCATACTTGGGATATATAAACCTGCTCTCCAACGAAATCTCTTTAGTGTCACTGACGAAAAGTAGTGGACTCTACCTGAAACGTCTGACCGTTTCCCTAACCATATCCAGTTGCTTGAGTAATTGCTATTTGCCTAGACCACGTGGATGTAAAACACTATGTATTTGATTGCTAATGTTAGTCTCTAGTTGGACTTATCTTTACTTTGTAATTTTTGCAACGACCCCCATACTTTCCATCATGTGTTATCCTTATCATGCCTATTCTTTCCACAGCCTCCCGCCCGTACCTGGGTTGGCTGGGCCGGGCGAACGGACCGGTGGACAACTTCAAGTCCTGCTGCGCCTCTTGCCACTCCACAGCCTCCGTACCGGACAAGGACAACAAAGTCCCTCGCGGAGTCCCTCCGACGAACGCCACCGCCGACCAAGCCTTGTGGTGGTTCCGTAACCTGGCGCCCAGACAGGCCTTTGAGGAAAGCGGCAAGTCACTGGACTATTCCCTGCAGCTCAGCAGCAGTATCAAACATTACAATGGGTGGAAGAAGTCCTACCTGAAAAATACCCTCATAGGTAGACTAAAGGACTGGTGGCTGGAGGCACACCCATTTCCAGCAACAGCGTCTTCTGGTGGCCATGGCAAGGATGATAATGCATACATTAGAAAAGATTTGGGATAATACTCCTAAGTCATACGTTTGTTGTCATGTTAAGCAAACCAACTTCAGGATAAACATATCACAGACTAGCAAGTATTTAGATCTAGACTATCTAATAGTTGAATTTTTGTTTGCATATGACAAATATAGAAAAGCAAGGTGGCAATCAATATCGGCTCTAAGTCAATTTTGGATTTTAACAATGAATTGAAAAGGTGTGATTGAAAGGTAATAGAAAAATAAGAAAGGTAAACATGGTAAAGGAAATACTGTTTGTGGTGTGTCAGCTGTCTGCTTTCACAATCGCACCTACGGGTACAGTCAGAACAGACTAATGCTATCTGTATCTGTCTAGGATCGATCTCATGGTACTTAACAGTTTTCACGATTGGTAACAATGTTAGTATCAGGATACATAAGGCGTACGTATAAGCACAGCTGAAGGAAAGACACAAACAGCTATATCACGCCCCAGTTCTTGACTTCCTGTACAATCTTCAGTAGTTCAGGTTGTTGACTGGGGAGAAGCCCCGAAGCAGTGTTCACCCTTTCAAACACCCCGATCGCACAGTCAGCACGGAAGTCTGCTTTCAGCTGATCCAGTGTGTACAGCTGTAGACCTGCAGATTCTGTACGGAAACAAGATATGTATTTTTACAATTGGATATATATATATATATATATATATATATATATATATATATATATATATATATATATATATATACAAACATAAGTTGTTTGTTTGCGACACTATGTAAATAACAGTTAACTCTTTGTAATTTTTGTTGTCTTTGTAGTTTTTTTTTAAATCTCTGTACGGTGTCTGCTTTTATGGACCATGGGCCTGACGCAAACAAATAAATATATATATAACGTTATATATATATATATATATATATATATATATATAGTAGTACACAGTAGAGATTGGAATCGATGAGATTTTGGAATTCTGATTTCCAGATTCTCCTAGGAGAGATTGGAATTCTAATGTTTCCTAGGGGAGACTGGAAATCGACCAGAATATTCTGTCGGACTTCCAATCTGTCCTGGGGCAATAAGAGATTCTCTTAGTACACACTGGGATCCACATTATTCCCTCTTCAGCGCAGTCGAGTGTTCTGGGATATACTTCTAGAGGTGACATCAAATGTTTAGTTACAAATAAGCATCTAGGAAACTGATAAAAAAAGTCGACACTCACTCTTTTCTCCCAATGTCTTCTGAAGTTCTTTGTGATAATGTTCCAAGATGACGTCTCGTTGGTTGTGGAAAATGTCCCAACTTTGGTACATGAAGAGGACAACCAGATCAAAGGTCGGTGTCCGGTAGGAAGGAGTCTGCCAGTCCACCAGTTTTACGTCTGTGGCTTTATTATCTTCGTACTGAGGAGGGGTGAAAGGCGTTAAATTGCATCATCTGCTAAGATGCCAATGAAAGCACAATACCTAGTCTTACCATATAGCGTCACTGGCTAACAACACCGCAGAACATAGAACGAAACAAAGTGTCCAGAATCACACAGTTCACTCCATCCAAAAACATTATTGTTATATTCTTTACATCACTAATGAGGGTCTGTATGCTCTTTTCCGTAAGGCGTAGGCAGGCCTTTTAATTTAGCGTAATTCGTAGGGAAGCTATTTTATTTCACGTAATTCGTAGTGAGGATGGAAAATTGACTGTAAAGCGTAGCCAGTGTATTTCACGTAAAGCGTAATCTAGCCTAAAAATATTTCACGTAAAGCGTAATCTAGCCTAAAAATTACCCGTAAATCGTAGCCTGGTCTCCCAAAATTCATAAGTCGAAGGGTAGTCTACCAGTGAATTTAGCCCCTCAAAACATGGGAAATTGCGTTTCAGATGATCAAGATTTCAAAATTTCCCTTGCAAATCCTTTCACATTCGGTCATCGACAAGCCAAAATATGTATCGGAGGCCTCGCCCTCACCTTTTGCCGTTAATAGGAATGTTATTGAAGGTAGCTAGATTAGTCTGGCAGCAAAATTTGCCTATCAAAATGCAGGAAATATCATCTTAGAGGTTCAAGATGTCAAAATTTCCATGGTCCTCCCGTTGCGCCGCCTACTTTCTTTGGCGCTCGAAATGCTGAAAATATGTTGGGGATGTGTCAAACTCAAAGACCTGTTTTGCTAATACAAATGTCATTGAAGTTAGCTTAGTCTGTTAGCAAATTTTTCCCATCAAAATGCAGGAAATATCATTTTAGAGGGTCAAGATTTCAAAATTCCCTTGCGCCGCATGGCGCCTTCGGCGCTCGAAATGCTGAAAATATGTTGGGGATGTTACGTGTCAACCTCAAACACCTTTTTTGCTGATAGAAATGTCATTAGATTTAGCTTTATATAATATCCATCAAATCAAAATTTTCTTAGAAAAACTCAGGACGCGGCGTTTCAGGGGGTCAGGATTTCAAAATTTTCCCGGATTTCCCTTGCGACGCCTCACCCCTTCGGCGCTCGACATGGCAAAAATAAGTTGTGTGGCGTCACCCTCAAAAGCTTACGCCAAATCCCTGGGAATCTTTGATTAGATATGCAATTTAACTTTTGTCTGCCAGCGAAAATTTGCCCTCAAAATGCAGGAAATAGTGTTTCAGAGAGTCAAAATTTAAATCTTCCCAGCGGAGCATGCCCCCGCCTCTGTCGAGTGTTGTCCAGAATTTTACGGTCAAAGGTGTTCCAGATGTTGCGGGTCCAATTATTGCAAAGTTACAAGCGAAGATATAATGACATCGTGGCTCGACATTTTCTTACAACAGAATTCGTTTGGTTTGATGTAGTCGGTAGAGTTCTATCCCTTCACTGTTGCAGGAGGCGTACGTATACTTCCGAAATAATCTATTTGTACACAGTCGTCGTGACAGAGGTGAGTCTGAACATGCAGGTAGTTTATGTGGTGGCGGTCATCTTCGGGCTGATGCTCAGTGTCAAACTCATCACCATGGGGATGGTGTAATCAGGTATAAACTATTATTTAGGTTTCTATACTACTTCTAGTTAAACCACTATTATTTTTGTGACATGGCCAAAGAATTGTTTCTAGAGTATTCGCCTTTTTATTATGTTAAGTAGTGTTCTATCCGCTCCCAGCCCTTCTAACAGAGTCTTTTATGCGATGGTCAGTTCGCAGTATCTTTCTGTAGCACTTCATCTCCAGGACCTGGATTCTGCGGCTGTCACTGGCGTGTAGCCCTGACTCATAGTCATAGGTTACCACGTACACACAACACGGGCAGTGCTCCCAGGTTACATCTAGAGTTCGGAGGGCTGCACGAGCTGTTTCTAGGCGTATACTGACAGCTAAGCTGGCTATTTGTTCTATTGTGGGCATGAAGTACTTAGGTCCTGAGAATTGCATTTGTTCTTCTCGTCAGGTGGCTGTTACTTGAATGGGTCTCTTGGTTACAGCCATTATATAAACATTCTTCCAAAATTGCCCCTAATTGTCATGCCCCCCGTGACCAAATACTGGTAATTTACTTGCACAAAACACTGAACTGTGCATCGAGTGGTCACTTACAGCCACAGTTTTCTCAATATTATTAAGGACGTTACGTTGATGTAACGTCCTTGATATTATAAATCAAAACATGCCTATCATTTCGGGTTTAACTTTCTGGTGACCTGTGTAACGTCACTGTGTGACATGAAAACGTTCAACACGAGTACTATCCAGATACGTTAAGTTGTTGAAAATTTCCATCTAATTACGGACAGACTACTATAGTTACATATGCAAAAGGCTATTATCTCCTTCAGTCTGTTCATTCGTGATTCGGTCTGTTCATTCGTGATTCATAATCACCGGTCTGACCAGTTTTTAGGCATAAAGGCAGCTCCGAGTCCTACTCCCTACATACCAGACCATCTAAATCTACACGGGCTGTTCTCGGCATTGACAGGTAAAACTGCAGTCAACGTTTATCTTCACTATTTGTTTGCATTGTAGTAGTTTCGTACTCTACAGAACGTTTAAATCGGTAACACCAATTCGGTAACATTTGTAACTTGTTCTTTATGTATCCGGATTTTCTTGTCCGGCTTAACTTGGTCACTCCCAATCCCTACATCCGAATGCCTGAGAATGCAGAGAATGAGTCAAAGCCTGTGTAGGCTTTCGTGTGTTCATAACAACACCTACATGTATCTACTCGTTGATTTGTATTTGAGTCAATAACAGAAACAGCAAGACAAAACATTCAGGCCGACTCTAGTATGTGGTTCATCTTTACGCTTGACAGGAAAATTGGGCAACATCTTTAAATAACGTAAACCGTTGCCAGCCTTTCTGAATTTAGCGTAAAACGTTGCCGGCCTTCGTGAATCTAACGTGAAGCGTTGTCGACCGTCCCGAATTTAGCGTAAAGCGTTGTCAGGACCCTCCATGCAGACCCTCTAGTAAGAACCATGCCCTGCACTGCTGGCACTTTGTCCACAGACATTCTACCAGGTGATGAGGTGAGGTGTGAACCACAATCCCATGTCAACCAGATAGACATCGTCTCCGCTCTGCAACCTTAAGGAGGTCCTTAACTTATGAGGTAACTCATATATTTCTTTACCAGGTGTTTGACAGTTATATAGTGGATAATCACTTGGTTTTCTAAGTGTGCTTTTTTTCTGTGCATATCATGATTGAGAATAAGATCAGATACTGACGAGGCATCACAGATCCAGATGCCAGAACACCTCAAGTTGATTCGTACCGTTGAAGATACACAGTCACACATACACCGTCAAAATCAAAGATGGCAGCCACTGGTAATTCAGGGAGCGTTTCAAACTATTGGAGGTCAAACGAAATTTTCCAAGGGGTTTAATAGCCTTTGTCCGCCAAAGTGAATGGCAGCATAACATTACACACAAGATTTCAGCTTCGCGTAGCGTAACGGTAGGGTGTTTGGCTCAAAGCCCAGAGTCCTGGGTTAGAGTCCCCTGACATGGTCCGACACTGTGCCCTTGCTTGGGAAAGGCACTTTACAGGAATTCCCTCGCTTCACTCTGGTGCACATAAGTACCTAGCTTCGGAGGTCCCATGTTTGAGGAGTTTGTAAATCCATAAAATAAAGTTAGCGCTTGATAATAATATTATTACGCTAAGGAGACTGGGGATTGACCAGAATTTTGCTAATATATTTATACAATGTATGTAGAACATCGGCAATTTAAAACACAGTCCTAATGCCCTTCATTTTCCACCAGAAAGCTCTGATCCCTTAAACCATGTCAGCGTCCGACACGATCGCCGTCCCACGGTCTGTGGAAGACATCACCCAACCCTGGGTCCAACAGGTCTTCAACAAAGCCGACCCTGACGTCAGTATCACCAATGTCAACATCGAGGGAAACATAGGTGAAGGTCAGGGCTATATGAACAGCCTTGTCGCCTTCGTAGCCACTGGGAACAAGGACAGTAAAGAAGAAAGGCACCGTCTTGTGGCCAAACTGACAAGTTTCCAAATAATGGAGGAAGTAGATTACATGACCGTGGAGGATTATCTTCGTATGGACACGGCAGAGTCCAAGTTCTACTCCGTGGCAGTGCCGGACTTACTGTCCATGTTACCCGCATCTAAGGGGTCCGAAGCCATGGCCGAAGGAGAAGTCGTGCCTGTCCCAAAGTGCTACTTCGCCACGAGTGACCAGACCTCCAAGATGTCAGTACGTGTGATGGACAATCTTAAGACTCAAGGCTTCTCGATCAAACCGTTCCCGGCGCAAACGTTGAACCTCCAGGAGATGAAGCTCGCAGTAGGAGCTCTGGCCAGGATCCACGGTCTTTCCCATCGACTAGAGCTCCAGTCTGGAGTCCCCCTACCTGACAGGTACGACTGGATGATGGACCTTCACGGTACCAAACAACAGTGGTACGGATCCAGAGCGGCCTACCTAGAGGGGGTCAAGGCCTTCGCATCAGCCTTTCCTGACGCCACAGATCTGTTGGCTTGTCTGGAGAAGCTGAACACTGTCCCGACGGTGAATGAGGCGGTGAAGAATCCAGAAAAGGTGAAGGTGCTGAGCCATACGGACTGCTGGAACAACAACATTATGTTCAAGGTACGGAGTCAACTCTGTGATTCCGGACACTTTGTTGTCATTCTATGTACTGCGGTGTTGTTGAACATTAATGCTATATGATGAGACTATGTTTTGTGCGTTCAATTAGCAATTTAAGTCCTTTTACTTTGTCTGCCCCTCCTCAGTACGAAGATAATAAAGCCACAGACGTAAAACTGGTGGACTGGCAGACTCCTTCCTACCGGACACCGACCTTTGACCTGGTTGTCCTCTTCATGTACCAAAGTTGGGACATTTTCCACAACCAGCGGGACGCCATCTTGGAACATTACCACCAAGAACTACAGAAGACCTTGGGAGAAAAGAGTGAGTGTCGACTTTTTTTATAAGTTTCTTAGATGCTAGTTTGTAAACTAAACATTTGACTAAGTCACCTGAAGATCTCAGGACACCCAACTGCGCTAAAGCGGGAAGAATGTGGGTTCCAATCTCGCCTAGGAGGATCCCTTAATGCCTCAGGACAGATTGGAATTCCAACAGAATTCTGGTCGATTCCCAGTCTCTCCAGGGAGACATTAAAATTCTAATCTCTTTTTGGAGAATCTGCAAATCTGCCATACCAGACCTCGAAAGTCTCATTATTTCTAATCTCTACTTTGACATATATTATACAATTATAAAAATACATATAATGTTCTATCCGTACAGAATCCATCGGTCTACAGCTGTACACGTTGGATCAGCTGAAAGCAGACTTCCGTGCTGACTGTGCGATCGGCGTGTTTGAACGGGTGTTATTTTGTTCGTGGCTTCTCCCCAGTCAACAGCCGGATCTGCTGAAGATTGTACAGGAAGTCAAGAACTGGGGCGTGATTTAGCTGTTTATTTCCTTCAGCTATGTTAGGATATTATAACGTCACATTTCCAAACCTTCGCCAAACCGGACTGTTTGAGGAAACGGGAAAATATACACAAATAATGCCCACGACTGTTCTCTTTACGTCGTGTAGTTTGGTGTCTTTTATATCACACCTGGCCGGGTCCCAGTTTGGAAATGTGACGTAGACTGTACTATGCTCAATGCAGTCGGACAGGGCTGTGTAAACTGTGCCAGTGAGTTGTACAGGGCTAACATTGAAACTAAGCATATAAGCTGTTCCGAAGAGTTGGACTTATTAAAGTAGCATGGACTTGGGAACGTAGCATGAGATGGATACAGGTGTATATAGCTTTAGTCTATTGTTGTACCTGTACGTATACCTATGTGCGGTTGTAACAACTTACGGACAAACCACAAATAGAAAAGATAAAAGCACACTCAGTATTTTTCTTTTACATTTATTCACATTCTTTTGAATCCATTCGTTACATTAAGGATTGACTAAGAGCCGATTTTGATTGCCACGTTAAAGAGATTTTATTACATTTGTCATATGCAAAAATAAACTTTAAACTATTTTATGATCTAGACCTAACTAGTCTGTAAGACTTGTTTTTAATCAAAAATTATTTCATACTCAGTACTTGGCAGTGAGTTGATTTGCAGCATATACACATATCTATATAATAGATGTAACGTTATATACTTTAAAACCTGTCTCAAAAGTTCATAATTATAATATCATATAGGACGCATATATTTCACTCTCTTCACAACGAAAAAGTAATTTCTCACCACTAAATTTGCCACTTCATCATATCCTATAGTATGTAATGGTAGTTCAACACAAATCTTTTAACGACTGCTGATTACGATTCGTACATTTGTGCGTATATACATATCAAAATAAGAAAACCCCTTTTTTCATACATTCTTTTCTAACATTTTCTCTTGTAACAACAATTCAATATATACAACAGCATTTCAGTACCCTTAACGCTTATATAGACTACTTAATCTTTGCTTCCTTCCTAGACCAGTAGCACCACCAATATTTGAGGTCCGTTTCCCATCATTGCATTCTTGTTAATTGCAAATTAGTTAATATATGGCAGTAACATTTTCAGCAGCATTTTGCACGCAAAATTGTAGAGATTCTCTTTTAAATAAATCCTACAAGTAGAAGAATGCACATATTTTCTTGTTCGTTTTCTCTATCAACGGCGAAATATGCTCACCCGACACAACATAACCCAATTCTAATTCTAAATTTAACCCATTGTCTAATTTTTGTCTTTGCCGGTCGACTAATTGCATTAGTTATCGTTTCCGCTAGGAGGCGTGGGCGCATTGGGAAACGGTCGCACTTGCAGCAGTCCTTGCCACCACACCACCGCCCTGTTTAGAAGTGTTTTTGGTCTGTGTTCATTCGCCCACTCGTTGTACTGCTTAATACTACTCTTCAGTTGCTGGGAGTAGTCCATCGACTTTCGTCCTTCCTCGAAGGGCTCCCCTGCTTTCAGGTTACGGAACCACCGCATCAACTCGCCGTCGCTCTCGGGACGACTGGGGGGTACCGGCCGAGGGACGGAGTTGTCCTTGTCCGGTACGGAGGCCGTGGAGTGACAGGAGGCACAGCAGGACTTGAAGTTGTCCACCGGTCCGTTCGCCCGGCCCAGCCAGCCCAGGTACGGGCGGGAAGCTATAGAAATGAGAATAGATGGGTGGTACGTTAAGGCCATTGCTCGGTAACATTACAGCAATGATAAGATGTCATCTACTATCTAAGACTAGAATAGAATATACTTTCCTTGCTTCTGTCAAATAAAAAAGAACTGTCTTCTACGTACTGAAACTATCTGAAGTTCAAAATATCTGAGAAAAATGAAATAGCTTACCTGGTAGTATCCCTAGGTCCCTGAGCCGCGGGTTGTTCCATGTCTGTACGGGCCTGGCGCCCTCCTGGTACCGCTGCTGAGTCAGGTCCGGATCGTTCCCCCACTGCAGACACACGGGCACCAGTCTCCGCCAGGGGGCGACACTGCACTGTGAGATGTGGTACACAAACGTCCCAAACACCCAGCCTATTTCAAGAAGAGGAAGAAAACGACACAAAAATTCCAGGCATCAGTGATTTTGTTCTGTTGGAAGCAAATTTTGTTTTACGATAAATACAAGACATGTTTACCAGAGCTTTGAAACAACAAAATATCAGCAATATCATTTTATACTTAAAAAAACCCACTACATACCAATATCTGCGCGTTCGTCCCTGACGGCGACGTCCATCTGAATGAGTCTCATGTTAACAAGTGGGCCCCTGTCACCTGGTTCCTCAGGCTCTTTGGCAATGGCCGCCTTCCAGACGGGACTTTCCGTCAAGTACGGGATGTCTTCAGCACTCCCTTCTGTAAAGAGAAGCTTGAAGCCGACCGTTCCTTCAGGAAAGACGACACCGTCTACTTTAGGGCGCGACGGTTCTTCCCAGACGTTGCCGATCACGAAGGCACCGGGCGCGTTGTAGAACGCTACGGCCCAGGTCTGTAGTCTCCGCCGCTGGGTGTCCGCCAACATACCCGGGGCAGCTGGCCGCTCCATGGTCATGCCGTGGATAGGCTCGCGCCCCGTGGGGAGGAAGGACATCCACGGGATGTGGTACCAGTCACGGGTTTGGTTCTCCGCTACTCTGAAGTCACACTCGGTGTTCCCTTCCAAACAGTAATCCCGAACGGTAAGCAGATATCTGAAATCAAACATGACGAATTTTATTGATTTTAGAATGAAACTCAATATTGATTGGGTCTGAAACTAGGATTATGGGTGTTCAGGTAACTGAAGTTTAAGTACCGTAAGTAGACAAGTGCCAGTTGACCAAATATATTTCAAGAAAATGATGATGGTGATTTGGTTTCAGTCACTTTCAAACATTACTACAGTATTGTAGAATATAAGGTACACATAGCTGAAATGCACTGTGGTAATACAACACAGTGAACATACGGCAAGCATATTGCCCTTCGGCGTTACACAACCACTTTCTTGTCTTAAGTAGTTGGAATAATCTGCTCAGACGTGTCCTATAGCTACATGCTACAGAGTATAATACTAAATACTACTGTATAATGATATGGTAAGGGGTTGCACATATAGTTACATAAAGTTTCAGGGCTATTCAGCACAAATGCTTTCAAAATTTGTACACTACATTATGTTCGGACATGAAAATGACGACAGAAGTTTACATACCTTTCTGGTTCTGTTTTGAAGTCCATGTCCAGCCAGGGAAAAGTCTCGTCCCTAGGCTGTGTGGAGGGAAAGTCCAGTCGTGGCTGGAACAGCGGTCCCCTGTACCCCGGCGGTGCGGGGTTGTAGGACGGCCGGCTGAATTCTAGCCGCGCTACCTGCTGCCAGTCAGGAGTTGGTCTGCGTTGTTGGAAGAGTAGAGCTCCTGCAACGGTGGTGGTGCCCACAAGTACGGAATACTTGCAGAATCTGTAGAGCGACATGTTGTAAGGTACGTTCCAGACGTTTAGAATTAAAGGATGGGCGTATGTTTTCGAAAAAACGTCGTTTTATATACCCGTACTGTAGGAAATCCCCCAAATTTGCATAGAGTCTTGTAGAGATTGCACAACCGAAACTTTACACACCCCGAAACAATACACCTGTTAGTTTATACACGTAGGCCAGCCTATTAGGAGGAGGACAGGTTGTAATGGTTCGATACAATATGCCTTAAATAAAGACAAATTTTATAGGATATGAATAGAAACTGTCATATCATATGACTATTCTACAAACATAGTCTTAATTTTATTGATATGTCTGCACCAGTCTCAATTCAGCTACAGTTTTGGGTTATCAACTCCAGTTTTCGTCCTCACCTAACTAAAATCATTCCTCCTAGATTAAACCAAACTGTTAAAGGTTGGAAACTATCTTAAGTTCTGTAACAACCAACAATATGGCAATTTTAGAGACAAAATAATGTATAAATTTGATATAACAGCAGTGAAGTTTACCTTTTGTTTTCATGTGTACAAAAATTTAATCATATGTTTGTAACACTGCTCTTGGAATAAAACAACCGGCCTATAATCTCCCCATAAAATATAATGCATCGTTCCAGTTTCCTTACGTCACACACACCTGGTATTCCCCGACGCGCGCGACTGAAATAGACCTTACAGGAGGTCATTAACTGACCGAAACTTCGGCCCCTGGGATTTTTCGGAAGACGTCTCAACTGCGTTTGTTTGTTCATCTCGCACAGAGAATGATCTGGAATCAGGTCCCGGTGCAATATTGTACTGATGAAGATATCACCCCTATTTCTAGATCTTTCTAAAGTAATGGTACATTCCACACAACCCGGAAGTGCCGTACCAACATGGCGGACAGTCACAACAAAAAGCAAGCAGTTGCAGTTGGACTTTCTGAGACTTCTCCGTACGTTTGACAACGTTTGAACACGTCTTTCGTAGCATATAAGTCCCGTGTAGAGTCTGCAGTTATAATCAACCTACAAAAATTGTTCAGAATTTGTCACATAATGATGATAAAAGCTCTTGATGAATCTGACATTATGCAAATTATGTAAACCTGTGAATCATAATTCCATGCATGTTCCTTTTTTTACCATGAATGTTGTAGGGGGCACTATAATCTCATTTGCTTTACCATGTCTCATATATGCTATTCCTTCATTCAATTGTTTTTGTGGTGTTTGTGAATTTGTATGAAAAGGTATTGATTTTTTAAATTATCACTACAAATGATTTTTTTTCTTGTGCTCTGATGCATGTCGAAGTATCATAACATATACCGTTTTCACCTTAAGCTTCCTACATATTGTTTTGAACAAGTAACCTGTTCTGTTTTACCTCCTATCCATGGGGGCAGCCATCTTGTTTCCTGTAGCAGTCCATAGTACTATTTTAACAAATAGCCAATTACTTTACACATGTGTAGGCCTCCCAGTACTACTGAAGGGTTGAAACAACACAAGGACGGATCAGCAACGAGACAGCAGGACTCTGGTTACTACAGTCAGCATCTCAGCAGGGGGGAGACTTCTGACACAGTCGATGCAGTTCTTGAGAAGCCAACCTGTCATTCTGAAGAAGGTAGAGAGAATTCTGATTTCACGTTGATTGAAGCACGTTGACAGATTATTTTGATAAAAGTATAGTAAAAAGTGGTAAGATCCAACAATCAGCTAAAAGGCACAGCCATCTTGGACGAGGGTGTCATAGCAGCTGCTGGATCAAAGAGGAGAAATCGAAACATTTTTGCGTATTCATGACTAACTAATAAGAAACATTATGGACTTGTAAGGATCAGAAATTTATACTACACATATACATGCCACAATGTAAGTTTCTTCTTTTAGCAATGAGGTAAAGAACTCAAATCAGCCATCTTAATGTTAGGTCATGTTAAACTATGGAAAATTAGCAAGATCCATACTCTAACCTTTTTTAGTCTGATTGTACAATGTTATGATAGTTCATATTTTCTAAATGCTGATATGTTACAATAGCCTGGTATCCATCCTTCTTATGTCTAACGTTACCAAGTCTTTGTCGTCCTCTCTGCAAATGTTGTTATAAGCCATTTGTATTTCTCATAGGTGAAAGTTTACTGAGCAAAAGGGTCAGAAGGGAAGAAGAGGAGTTCTTAAGGTGGGCAACAACAACACAAGCCAGCAGGTGCCAGGACTATGTCCAGCTGGAGGAGGGAGTGGTGTTTTCCAGGTTCATAGTTACAAGCACAGGGAAGAGAGTGGAGGTGCAGCTCTAGTATTGGTGCTATTTTCATAGCTATTGTAACTGTGATAAGGTAGCATTTTGACTTCCTACACATCCTTTTGGTATGGTTTTTATTCAGTATCAGTAAAGACCTTGCAGATATGAGACCTGAATTGCATCCTATTACAAAAGGTTTACAACAATGTAAAAGTATCCAGTATTTGATTATATCTCACATGAAACTATACATCACAATCAATATGTCAACTGCTATGAGAGCCAATTGCACAGTTGAAATATGATCATAGTATGTTATACATTTACTCAGTTTGTGTGAAGTCTATATCATGAAGGTATCACTGTTAAATTTTCTGGTTTTACAGTCAGTGATCGCACAATGCAGGAAAGAGATTTATGTACAGCATTTGTGTTCCATGGACGTGTTTGTTGCTACAGATCATCCGACCAGACGGGAGTCACTACCGGCGGGGTGAGAGGTACAGCTCGTCAGCGGAGTGGGTGACAGGGGGGCTGCTGGGGGAGGGGGCCTATGGAAAAGTGCACCTATGTGAGGATCTGGCAAATGCCATCAAAAAACAACATGCAGTGAAAGAGGTTGGTTGTTACTTTGTCAAACATATTAAAGTCCAGGGCACATTTGTGAATATGCAGCTAACTAAACGTATTTTTTTATGGAAAAGTTAATTTTCTACAAGGATGAATTTGGTGTATATTAGCCTGGGTACCATCCGATTTCTACCGGGGCTCCTTAAACTCGTTACCCTAAAATAATTTTTTTAGGATAGCGAGTGTAAGGAGCCCCGGTAGAAATCAGATGGTACCCAGGCTAGGTGTATATGCCCCTTTTATCAAACTCTATATGTTTGTTTGCAAACATGCAAAGACAGATAAGACTATGGTAATGCTCAAGCAAATTTCTGACCAAAAACCATTACTCAGATGTGACAAACTGAATAAATGTGCTAAAATTACAGTACCGGTACCACAAATAAGATATTATGATTCTGTTTCTTTACAGACGAAGCTGCGTGAGTTTAATCCAGTAGAAGCGGACTCGTGGTTGAGGCTGGGGTTCAGCCGCCATGTTTGCGGTCTGAATGCCGTCACGCTGCAGGACGGAGCCGTGTGGTGGCACATGGAGCTCATCAACCCCAGTAAGTGTTAGAGTAGATTTCCCACCCCTGTCAGTAGACATGCCCAGACCGTAGTTCCAAGGGACAGTAAACCCTAGCAATCTACATGATTGTAGAGGCTCATACTGAATACACACGCCGTTCTATGTACATGTATGTTTACTTCCCTGAGTAAGGAGAGATCAAGGAGGTTAAAAAACAATTTTTGTGATTTTTAACCTTCTTGGAGAGATAGAGACCATTTAACGATGATAACAGAGGGTGCAGCTCTGGGTCTCTAGTGTCATTGGTGCAGAGCCTTGGTAAGAAGCCTGTGTGATACGGAAAATTATCACTCGGTCCGGCAAATCTGTATCAAATGTTATTGCGGCCCAGATATGACATACATGTACATACAATTACCAGTTGTTATCATTGTTAACAAAAATATACAAAGCATTTGTAGATTGTTATAATTTGTGTCCTTCCCAGGAGTTTCTCTGAAACAGCTTGTGGAGATCCATCAGCCCAAACCTCTTCACTGGCGGGATGCTGTTACCATAGCAACGGGAATTTTCTCTGCCATTGCGCACATTCACAGCTACAGTGTCAAGCATTGTGATCTCCATCGTAAGTAGGGAAGAACTGTTTCTGAATTGAAGTATGCTGGGACAGATGCCCTCTACTATTGAATATGTCTTCTGTACTGACTTCGCATTCGTTACATCATCTCTACGCATCTCACTTTGTGGTGTTGTCTTTGCATTAGATACAATGTCCTTTTTACTTTTTACACTTCATTTTCTCATTATACATTAATGGTAAACAAAACAAGCAGAAAGATATCTTAAAAAGGCCAAAAGAACAGTTCTTTGTCCATTGCAGGGTTGAACAGAGGCCCAGGCTTGTCATGCTTACAATACTTACATGTATCACAACTTGTCTCACTCCATCCAGGTGTAAAAATATAGGTATCTGACTTTGAGTTGGAGGTAAAAAGCAGTGAAAGGATAGGGTTGGGCTCCACTTTCCAATAATGTGCCCTAGACACAGTAGATAAAAACACACTGCCCCTACGGCCTCAAAAAAACTATGGGACTACCTTTTACCTTTCCAGCTGGAAATGTGATGCTGTGTAAAGACCTGCGTGTGAAGGTGATTGACTTCTCCCTCCTGCAGCCTGCAGTAACTAACGATGACTTCAGTCTGGATGTGCAGAACGGACTGCAGCTCTTCCTGTACATGGTCACGGCTAAGAGCTTCCGTTTCTCATGGACAGAAGCTTTAGTACAGGAACATGTTAAGGTAGAACTCTGTGCTTTGTTAAACTGTGTATCCAAATAGCAATTACTCAAGCAACTGGATATGATTTGGGAATCTCTAAATTCCTTAATCATATACAGTTTTTTGAGTACATTGTAATTGGTAATTGCCATATCTTATTACCTTGATGTTTAACCTTCATTAATGTAAGCTATGTAAACTATGAGTTAAAATTCATCTCATTTATTCAGCATTCAATCTTTATATTCCATCTTGTTGCAGATTGTGCACCATGCATTCTTCTATTAAAGATTGTAATATTTAGAGCATAGCATCTATAAAGGGATATTTGCCAGTTTGTAGTTGATTGATATATATTAAGATTTTTCAGATCCCCAATGTCTTTCCAACTTGAATTAGACAAGTAGGCAAATCTAAATGTATGTACTTTTAATACCTCACACAATGTAAAAGTTCACTGGGTGCCTTGATCCTGCAGGATGATAAAGTGTTGCCATTGGTGCTAAAGATGTTCCAACCAGTGACCAATCAGACTGCTGCAGACATTGCTAAGGAGTTTTCAGCCTGCAGAGTGAAAGGTGTTGATGAAGCCGATGGGATCAGAAAGGTAATCTTTAGAATTATCTTGGTACACATAAAGTTATGGTAGACATACAGAAATCTTCTAGGTCACACTGAAAAGATCACCAATGTTCACCCCCCATCTAACTCCTTTCACATAGAAGTCATGGCACTGTGCTGAGGGGTTTGGTCAATGTGTGGTTTTGATTGCTCAACATCCACCATTTTTTGTATCAGAGTACCAATGTGTGGATTACACAAAAATCTTGCATTTTAATGCTATACAGTCTGACATATATACATGTATATAGTCCTCTGGTGAATATTCTTGACTAAATTTCTTACGGTAGTGCCAAGGAGGTTGAAATCAGCCTCCTTGGTAGTACCAAATGGCATTGCCCAAATCCCACCCAGTGGCGACACCAGACCTTGCTGTGAAAGAAGTCAGATGGCATGGTGGTCCTCATTTTTGCCATTGCAAAAGTGTCATTTCAACCAGTTGGTATTGCATATTATTGATGAATGTTTATCATGTTGTTATAGGATGATGCAGCTTCTGTGGACAGACAGGATATTGTCAGGGAGTCGTTTGCAACAGCAGTGAGTGAGGATGATGTGCTGACTGCAGTTCACAACCACATCAGCCAGGGGGACTCGCTAGATGATATCTTTGCTGCACTGCCAGAAGGTGATAACATCATTTGTGATTGAACAAATAAAGAAGAATTTAATAAAAAGAAATGACAATAATTGATATCACAGATCTAGAAGGCATTCATTCTTTTTCAAATCTCCCTTTTCTTTTATTGAAAATGTTGACAATGTTGTAAGGTAATATACATGAATTTGTATGTTTTTCAATAACTTTTTGCAAGGAGAACATATGATTTTGCTGAATGATTTGCTTGCTAAATTCTATTCCAACAGGTGGAATGTTTACTGTTACAACAAAACAGCAGCAGGCACCGTGAGGAAACTGTCCTGTTCTGCCCTCATGGAAGAGACAGAGAAGTGAGATGGGCCTGTAACTCACGACCACACTACTGAGATGGATGTTTGGTGGAGTGATAGATAACAATAGAATTAAGCAGGACCTGGAACATACTGGAAGACACCTCCGCACATCAAGTTTTTTGTTGCATTTTCTGGTACAGAACTTAAAGGTCTCAGGGTCCAATATCTTGCCAAACAGTATGGTTCTGTCACTTATGTGAGATTCACATGTGAGCTTGTGTTGGCTCTCAATAATAAATGGAGCTGATTTTATGAGTTGTTTAAACTTTACAAGATAGAAGTGTCTTGTAATCCAGATATCAGTATTCAGAGCACTGTGAGCTGAACCAAAGTCAAGACTGTCTCAAAGTCTTTTCTCTTTATATGCTTCATTAGTTTTCAAAAAGGTTAAAAAGAATGAATGTTCCTCTTTACAAAGTTGAACATATTTTGAAGTAAATGTCTGTGACACTTACACAGTGGTATTAAAGATAGAAGTGTCTTGTAATCCAGATATCAGTATTCAGAGCACTGTGAACTGAACCAAAGTTAAGACTGTCTCAAAGTCTTTTTATGTCATGACTTTTGAAAAGGTTAAATTAATTGAATGTTGCTACTTATAAAGTTGCACATATTTTGAAGTAAATGTCTCTGGCACTCATACTGTGGTACTGTATTATTGTCTCTATTGAATGATTAGGTCAGTTTCTACCTGCAGTGTTTGAAGTACCCAGTTGCACAGTAGGTAGTACAACGTCTGGAGGCCAGACTATTTCCATGGCCTACACAGGCCAGATCCTTGGCTCCAGGACCAAAATGCCCCAAAGAAATTTCAGCACGGTCCCCCTGAGGCTGACACCTGTGATGCGCTCCACAATTATATTTGTCTGGTTTAAATTTAATTGTAATGAAGTAGCACTACTGAATTAATCCCAACGATATGGCTAGCGCTCCTCTTGGAAGTTGGAAGACAGGTCATTACCAATTGGGTTGTCTGATGTTTTTTTTCTAATATTCTCAAGTAATTAAAGGTATAACACTATATCATCAAAGTGGTCAACACAGAGGTGCTTCGATAAACGTTATCACAATTAGAGGAGTGAGGTTCCAACTGCAGTGATACTTCTACCCAACAAAGAACTCTCTACTCTGCCTTACTCAAAATACCCTGGATGGTAGTTCCTGTGTGACTCCGTACGCCATAAATATTTGGTAACATTTTTCCTCTCATTATTTGGGAAGATGAAAGGCAACAAAAGAAAAAGTTTCAGAAGTCACCACTGCCGTAATGCATGAAATATATGTTCTCTAACACTCTCTGCCCAACAATAGAAACCAATTCAATATTGAGAATAGTTGCGTGTCAAGTGCGCTGCTAAGCGTATTACAAAAGAATAGCGTCATAATAATATTGCCAATACGTTTTACATGCCATATACAAGAGCGACTTCTAGCAGTCAATTGAATAAATGCAGGGGTGCTGTTGACTAAGGCGACAAAACAACAGCCCATTGATTGGTCAATTAAAAATCCACTTGACGTACCCATTGGTTAGTCAATTAACATGCACATTACTATTTCCGTAGAGCAAAACTTCTCTTTACTGATTGATCTATTGCATTTATTGGACCAATCAGCAACCGTATCACAAAGTCGACAACCTGAGTTGCAGTTCTGCTTTATTCCGCTGAGGATTAATGGCGTCCTTGTACCGTAGCGAGAAGAGACTTTCAAGAAATGAATAGACTTTATAGAGTACTAGCAGATGAGTTTGAGAATGTTCTTCAACAAACCTAAGATCAAAGATTACAAGCATGGGGAGCTTGAGGAGAATGATATTGATTCAAGTTCTTATTCTGAAAAATTCGGGTGAAATACTGATACTGACACTTTTGACACGTTTTAGTCCCACTTGCACTTTACACTCAAAAGATATTGGCCTTGTGAGGACCCGTATACTTGAAATAAGGATGATATCATTTGTTGGTAATTTTGGTTCCCTTGCATTTATTTATTTGTTAACGATACATTATGGTTACAACATGTGCGCAAGGATCAAGTTGACGTGCTCGTAACGTTAACTTTATATCAAGGAGGTTGAAAAAAATTCAACCTCCTTGGTTACATGTAACTGCGTTACTTGAACGGCAGGTGTTTTCAAGTGATTTCGATTGCTGGACAATCTTCCACGAGTTGATTGTAGTTTGTGCCATTTGTAAAGGAACATCAGATCCCATAGTTACGGTTTATGAACCTAATTATGAAAGCGAAAACGTCCAATGACACACGATGACTCATCCACATGTCATTTCTGCCACGGAGCAGTCTCCACGTGGAGATTGTTGACATGCTGTCCAACCATATTATGCCTGTCAAAATTGTGAACGAAATTTGGCATTTCCTTTGAAAGCAATCAACAAAGAATTTTTGTAATTCATGAACTCTATATTATAGTCATATATTATTTCATAATTTTGATATAAGATCATAAAAACTCACAGATATAGAAAACAGATTTATTAGGCACTTATAATGTTACATAGGACAGCTGAGTCACCTGACACACACCGAAATCCAAGATGGCAGCGAAGGTGAGTTTCTGTCCGACTCGCTCCCGAAAATTAGTCACTAATAACTTACCCTGTCATTTATCGATAGTCAGTACCAAACTTGTGATAGTGGACATGACCAGGGATAGTAGTGACCGAGTGATAGTCTTGTTATTAGAGCCTTTACTCGTAAATCAGTGTGCTAACCTGACGGTTGCAGTCTGTCGGTCACTTGATCGAAAATTTTCAGTTTCCCCTTTCTGTATATATAGTGTGATGAGGTGGGAAAATCCCCCGTCCTTTGTGAGTTGTATAAAATCCAACCTGCCTAATCCTAAAGGCAGTTTCGCTTCTACTCTTTTATTCATGAACACGACATTTTGCTGTTTAGGCCATTATCTTACGAACTGTTAGTGTTAAGGGTGACCCAAATTATGCAACTCATAAAACACTGATGTCCATTTGAATTTTGAATACCGGTTTCTCATTGTAACAGTGTAAGGAAAACGTCAATACATAAGGTTTATGATTTTTAACAATATACTGAAAAATCTGTCCATTGTAGATTTGGAATCAAGCAATATATGCCGAAGCGAAAGATGAAAAATTATAAATGTCTACTTTGTCATCAATCAATTTTGTGTGTGCAGGGGGCGTGTCATTTGACTTTCTCTTTTGATTTTGTACCTCACATTCAATCAAACACTTTCACTTTCAGTCGTTCACCTTATTTTTTAAATTCTATCCAGGAAAATACAACTTAGGTCGTTTCCAGAAAACTACACTTGTTTTTTCAGGCATTCCTGGTCAAACATTAAACCAGTGATGTTACATAACAGTATACACTACAATAGCATAAGTGTAACGCTAGTTCACCTTTATCCATTGGGTAATCTATATCCGTTGCTTTTAAAAACAAGATATTTGGGGATATCACGTTGATGGACATTAGTTTCAAATTGCAGTATTTTCAGGATATTGCAGCTTAAAACTATCACCCACCGACTTTATGCGCCTAAATACACTGTTTTTAAAAAGCAACGGATATAGGTTACCCTACAGATAAAGGTGAACTAGCGTTACTTAGATATACAAAGTATCAAAACAACATTAGATAAGCACAGAAAACAACATGGGAA
This sequence comes from Branchiostoma floridae, assembly GCF_000003815.2. Classification (NCBI taxonomy): domain Eukaryota; kingdom Metazoa; phylum Chordata; class Leptocardii; order Amphioxiformes; family Branchiostomatidae; genus Branchiostoma; species Branchiostoma floridae. The sequence goes on from NC_049996.1 coordinate 10,922,823, forward strand.
ACAAGTAAACACATGTTTGTCTCCCAGGTGATGAAAGCGGCCCGTTGTCCGACAGATGAGCTGTCTCTGTCCAACTGTGCTGTTGTCAACGACAAGGAGTTTGATGTGGAGAAGATCAGGTGGGGCATCTTCTGTGTCCATCTGTACACCTTGTGTTATTGGTGATGGGTGTCTTGTAAAGTCTTCTAGATTAGTGCTTGAAAACCAGGGCTTTAGCCAGCTCGAATTTTTTTTCCGTCAGCCAATTACAATCGTCGCGAAAATTAGTTAGAAGGGCTGAACCGAGACCTTGAAAAACGGGTTTTAATGAGATTATCGTATGCGAAAGGGCGCCAACACACATTGTCAACAATCATAACAATAGCAAAACAAACAGTGTGTGGCTTTTATGGCCGTGGACGGCGTCCCCAAGCCGCCTGTAGCTTCCACCAAGGATTTTTGTCCGTCAAGGTTGACGGATTGGTTTTAAAATTTTTCCGTCGGACGCAGCAAATTTCCGTCAATTGACGGAAAAACGGACGCTGGCTAGAGCCCTGTTGAAAACACACCTATAATCATCTATTGAAGAAAGCTACATATAGTATCAGTTTCACAAAAATGATCAGTAGAATGCAAGTAACTAAAATCATCATGTGCCAGACTAATTTATTATATCATGCTACTGTTATAAGTGACTGTATGTCCTGAACCAGTCCATCTGCATTCACTCGCACCAAGAACATATTAAGTAAGTATCGTTATAAGTATTATGCTAGCATTCCAATTTCCATTAATGTTCAGGCAAGTCAGTTTGTATGTACATACATATCTCAAACTCAATGTCCCCTTTTTATGATTTTGAGTCTTCTGCATGCCTCTGATTGTAGATACCATTTCACATCATTAGTATCATTGATATCATCATATTATTGATCAGAGTAGCTTGATAAGCATACGTTCTCTATTTTGTATAAAGCTGATTTTCCATTTATTTTCCAGACATGTAGCAGTGAGGACTGGTCCTACAGACAAGTTTATCTTTACTCTGAAGTCTCACAGCAGCGTTGTACCTGGTACCATCGCCTTCAGTCTCATACAGGTTAGTTTTACTGTAAGGTATCACACAGGTGTTCTTGTTGCCTTCAGTCAGGTCAGTCACACTGGTGTTCTTTTGGTCTTCAGTCTCATATAGGTCACAGTTAAAGACCGTGGCCATATGTGACCTAGTAGCATCCTCGATCAATCTGAATTTTATGTTTGCCAGAGGATGTGCTCCCCAGAGAAAGGGTGTCTTTAGGGTGTCTTACTCAAAAGTATGGTGTTTGATTACTGTTCAAACTATTTTTAGAACCACAAGTCCAAAAGATGCATGGACACATCCCTGGCTAAAGGCCAGAATGCCACCAGATTGTACAGTTTCATTGTCCCCAGGCTTTATTCCACAAGCACTTTCAACAGTGGAGCATAACATCCCGTCTCAAGTTTTAAACCAGCTGTAAATGTATATGATCCTGACGGAAAACATGTGTATGTTGACTAACACTTTAGTAGTTGGAAAAGATGGTTACAGTGTGGTCGTTACTGCTCACAACAAGCTGGCCCTCCCCACCCGTGGCCACATCTATAGGCTTCCTGATATTGACAACAGTACGGATATGGACTCCATCACCTGTGAACATCTCTACACGATTGTTCCTTGTGTCAGTCACAATTATGCGGCCCAACTTGTCAGCACAGATACCATAAGGAGTCATTAGCATAGCTGTCCCTGGACTTCCAAATTTGGTCCTAAAAGTCCCAGTTTTGTCGTACTTGTAGATCAGGCTATGATGCTGATCTACGATGAAGATGTAGCCTTCGTGATCCACTGTAATTGACCGTGGGGATTTCAGTTCCTGTTTTCCAAATATTCCTGCAATTTTTCCATCCGGCTGGGAAAGAAATGCTTCAGCATTTCTACCTCTGTATGCCACTGCCACAATGATATTGTCAGATAGTGTGTCCACAGCAATTGCAGTAACGGTAGCCTCTTTCATTGTCCATTCAAACTGAGCGAGGAGGCTACCATTCTGACTGTACCGGTTGACCAACTCACTAGTATCTCCACCATTACCCAAGACCCAGAGAGAACCGTTACGATCCATGTAAACGACTCGTGGAAGCATGCGTCCTTTTAGGTGTTTGGTGCTGCAAGGGAAAGAGCGAAGGAAAACACCCTGCATGCTGAAGACTTGGATCCGTTCGTTTCTCATGTCGGCTACAAATATCTCGTTGGTCGTGGACACGGCCAATCCATGCGGGAAAAAGAATTGACCCTGTCCTGTTCCCCTCCTTCCAAATATTATTTTGGCTTCTTCTGTTTTCAGAGTTGTCTTTCCTACAGAAAAAATATAGCTTATAGACTAATGGTGCAATGCAACTACATTTACTACTCTCTGTTGAAAAACTACATGAATGATGAATATCAGCAGGTAGTGAATAGATTGTATTAAGAAATACCTGTTGTGGTCTTAAGGATGTGTGGGTTAGTACCATCAGAGCTCCCAGGTGTTGGTAGGTTGGTCCCATTAGCATTTTCAATGGTGAGTGGGGTGGTACCATTGATGATTTCAAGGATGATTGGGTTGGTACCATTTGTCTTTCCAAGGGTGGGTGGATTGGTAAAATTGGTGCTCCCAGGGATGGTTGGATTGGTATCATTGGTACCATTGGCGCTCCCAAGGAAAGGTGGATCAGTACTCATTATGGTACCGATAGTGGTGAATTTGATCACATTTCTAGGGGGACTGGGCTGAGGAGTAGTAAAACAACAGCAACTGTTATAACAATCCATGGACTTTTCCTTTGTAAAGCTGGTTTGTTATTTCAAAGGGTACTAGTACTGCTATACCAGGTAATTAAAATATAACAGAATTGTATAAAACAGCTCCTCATACCCACATGTAAAAGTTTGCATAATTGTCGTACAACAATTACCCATGGCATACATGTAACAGTTGTGATATCAAAATTGTATAACATCAGATTTTACCATTTGAATGTCTGGCTCTGGGGTGTTTTGGTAGACTGCTAGGAAGATTCCCGCAGTGACTGAGCCAACCAGGACCAGCGAGACAACCCAGGCAGCCAACCAGCAGTGCCGATACACAGGACAGCCTGTCAAATCCAGTTTAAATCTCTGAGCTTTGGCTAAAGGTTATCAATCTGGCTTTCTGAGATAAAATGGCCATAAATTAATAACTCCTTTGCAGCATGTGCCAACACAAAATGTTATGTTGTGTTTATACATGTGTACAGCAAAGTAATTGATATGACATGCATAAAACAGTTTTTGATGGCAAAATGCAGAATAAATTGTTAGGCACAGAAACTGCATTCTGTAGTTCATGTACAAGAATCATAACGTTAGAAAGGAAACAAGATAGAGGAATTTCTTACTTTTGGAAAAATCAGTGATCTGTGTATCAAGTTTGACATTAAACATTTGAAAAGCAAAGCAATAAAGCAATGTGAAAAAGCCTGAATTTTGAATTGTGAGGAACATGGTGTATATTGAAAAATGTATATGTGTTGAATCAGTAGATTTACCACATTTTTAACATTTATTTGATGAATATACACATGCGATTCAGGTATTGAATATTTTGAATTTGCAGTTTTTGCCTGCTTTGCAGCACTCATTTGAAAACCATCTCTAAAATAGGGAAAAGCATTTTCTAGTGTCTACTGAAGGAAGATATAGGAGAGTATATATATAGATGACCATGTTTTCTATACTATGGCACAAAGACAGCTTCCATTATAAGTAGGCAACCAAAGAAACGCAACAATGTTGTAAGGTAAGACCTACCATTCCCTGCCTGTTGGTTCTTGTTTGCCACATATAGAGGATTAGAAAGAAGGGTGTCTCCATTTGGGTCTGCTGTCTGGTGCGTACCATCTAACCTGCACATTGGGTTGGGGAAATGTCTGTTGGGAGTTTTTCTTGTCTTTGTTTGTGGTGCTTTTGAAGCATTTTTGTCACAGTTCAGGTCAATCTCACTGAAGTTTGACACAGCATATGGTTCAATATTGGTATCGCCGGACACATTGTTTGGTATTATTGGTATTGTCAGTATCGTAAGAGACAGCGTACGGTTTGATACTGGTATCATCGGATACTGCGCTTGGCTCAGTATCAGCTTTGTAATAGACAGCGTATGGTTTGATACTGGTATCGTCAGATACTGCGCTTGGCTCAGTATCAGCTTTGTAATAGACAGCGTATGGTTTGATACTGGTATCATCAGATACTGCGCTTGGCTCAGTATCAGCTTTGTAATAGACAGCGTATGGTTTGATACTGGTATCATCAGATACAGCGTATGGTTCAATATCGGTATCATAGGAGACGGCGTATGGTTTGATACTGGTATCATCGGATGCAGTGTGGGTATTGTCGGATAAAGCATTTGGTTCAATATTGATGTTGCCCAATACAGTGCATGCATATGGTTCAATATTAGCATCTTTAGGGACAGTGTATGGTTCAATGTTGCGATCACCAAAGACTTCCTTGTTGGGAATATCATTATTTTTTGTAGGATTCTTATTGGTTGTAGTATCAGGCTGACTTTCAGAAGTGTCTCTACTTTCCAGTATGTTATGTTCATTAGATGACAACCCCTCTTTAGTACGTGGAGGGTCTTTACCATACACTGGTGGTTTGGTTTGGCTGATGTTTTGTCTGTACAGGGCATTTGGTCCCTTGGTTTTTACTATGCTTGTGGTCCAGTCAGGATCCCCATGGTTTGTAGAATATGTAGGGTTGTCTGATCTATTCATGGTATATGCCTGCAGAGTTTCTGTCACTGTTGAAGAATTTGAAAAATTCAATCAAAGCGAGATTTAGTGGATGGATACATGTATATACATAATATCTATCAAACTTTGTTAGCTAACAGTTCTGACAAATATGGGTACATTCTTAGAGAACTATAGTCATGTAAGTTGAATCAGTACCACAGAGTGAGATATCTTTGAATGATAGTTGAACTGCTAAACATGATAATCAGGGATTGGTTGACACATGATCAAAAGTATAGTATGCCAGCATTTGTCCTTGAGTCAGTGTGAAAGAAGCTGAATATTCGTTTGTTCCTTGCCCCTTGTGTGATGTCAACAGTTGTTTATTTGTTGAAAGAAAAACAGCCCTGAAACTTCTTCTAGACTAGTTCAGGGGGTGTGGACGTGATGCTGTAGACAAGAAATATTTGTTGAATATTCAGCTTTACTTGCACAAGGACAGGTGTGTTGGCTTGCCATGTTGGTTGTTTCTGCGAGGTTCTTGAAACTAGAAACCTTTCATATGCATAGACTACTAATTCTTAAATCTTGCTACAGAAACAAAATCAGTAAGGGTAAAAAGTTCCATTCAGAAAATTTTTTGCCCCACCATCATTGCTGTACAAGCCTATCATACTATAGCAGGTAAAGCAGAGACAAAGACAGCAGGTTATTTGCAAAGATGACAACAGATACGTCATTTCACTACATGTATATCTCATGACTCATGGTCCAGTTTGCCTTAACCTTATTAAGTTATGTTTATGTAATTACAATGAAGTTGTATCAAGCTTTCAAGTCTAACTATTTTCATCTTTGTCAACTTTCCCCAAAGCAGTTAAAGCCATGAGTTCTTTCAAGCCCATGAGCTAAGTTGGTTAGAACGTCTTTACTTTAGCATCATACATAAAAATACAAAATTTGGGCACAAATCTGAGCCTCGAAGCTGACTGACAATTTTGTTCCAACTTATATTACAAATTAAAAAAGTTACACCAGAGATATGCTGTTCTTGAACATGTAACCAAAACATACCTTTGGTGAGGAAGAACCCTTGGTGAGGTAGAACCAGCTGTCAGTTGGTTTACTGATAAGGATTACCTAATTCAGCTGTCCCAGAATGTTACTGACAAAATCTTTGGTCAAGAGAAACATCACCTGTCCACCCTCGGCCTGGCTTGTGCTTTGGTCTGAATAATTCTACTATTTATCTTAGTAATAACATTATTGAATAGTCATCATCATCATCATCCTTGATAGGGACCAACACGGACATGTTTCAAAGGATTAAAGAGTATTTTGATCATCAGTGGAACTAGTTTTCTTATAATTATGCAGATTACAAAAACCTTTGTGTTCATATCATTTTATTATGTGTAGAATAATTAAGGGTTAATGACCCGCCCCAAGGTGTATATGGTGTGATAACACCTGGGCCTTTATGCTGTCATAACACCTGGTCCTTTGCTGTGGGGTCTGATCTTTCCTCCATGTTCTGTGCTATTCTTATTCAGTGTTCACAAATTCATGACATCCAAACATGTCTTTTCAGCATTATATTATCATTGATTATACAGTACCACATTTTTAGTGTTTCAACCCCAAATCTAAAACAATGCAAAAACCTCCTCATACTGCAAAATAATTCCTCCACAAAAGTAAATAAAGTTAGTACAGTACTCTTCACCCAAAACATGGAGATTACTGATAGTATTTCTGTGCTAGATTATCCCAGGAGAGATGAAGCAAAGTCATTAGTAAAGCCACAGTACTGCTAATGAACCATCAATCAGTCAGCAGGGCTAAAATAGGTGATTTGCATAGAAATAGGGCTATTTTAGACAAGAAGAAAATACTAAAAATGCATTTACTTTTGCTGTGTTTTTTGTTATTTTCACGGAAGGAGGAAAGTAGTTTTACGCAATGTTTTAAATTCATGGTTGAAACAACAATTACATTGGAAAGGCATATCCACCAGGCTATAAAATCCCAGTGGAAAGGTTACATAAAAAATGGCGGAAATACAACCACAATGACAGCTTTACAATTTACTACATATGTTGGGAGGCAAGATGATACATGCATGTGTAGTTTTGCTATAACCCTCCCACCATATGTTCTTTTATAATGCTATGATTTTTTCAATTAGATTGCATATGACATTCCACCATAGGTATTTCTATTTCATCTCCATCCAGTGCAGTTTTGGCCTCTATATTGATTTTGTGCAAGCCTTTGGAAATCGTGACCAACTGACCGAAAAATCATCCCCCACTGTTTAGTATGTAGTACAGTGGAGTCATTCCTCAGCTAGCTGACATCTTTTGTACTGCAGTCATCCCAAGTCATCCCTCAGTAAGACATTTGGCATAATTCCAGTTAAGAAACTCTATTCAGCCTGCCAAAATGGTCTCGTAGCATGCAACTTCTTCAGAAGCTAGAGGCTTACTCGATTCCTTACTGTGTAGTGTTATAAAGTAGCAGAAAATCTACCTACATCATGTTGTTTTAATGATTCTCTATATATATGTATGTATAACTGTTGAGAATCGTGACCAAGATACCAACAGAGCAATCCCATAGCACCACTGTAATGACTGCAGAGAAATTCTGGGCACCACACACCGTGTTCAAGGCTTGAAATTCATCTTTGGGATTAGGTGCACTGGTGCAAAATTGGGTGCACCAAAAAAGTAATAACCTAATAATAAAACTTAGTTATAAGCTATCAAATTCCTAAACAAGTACCATGACAGACATTTTTATTATCTTTCTAACACTTACATGTCAAGAATATGATGTATACTTGTATGATGATATCTTTACATACATAAACCTAAAAAAATATTTGGGTATGGGTACACCCTGTGCACCCACAGCTCCAATTTGGGGTGCACCTGGGTGCACATGCACCCAGTATTTGGAGCCCTGGTGTTGTTTTATTGATTTTCCTACAAACCCCCAGGAATAGCTAGCGTGATCAACCAACCAAAAACACTTTCTTACCATAATGGCACTAGAATGACTCAGGAGAAATTATGGGCATATTTGTGGTGACATGGAATTTTTACAAGGCTTAAAAGGATATGGATTTAACTGACTGACAAATTTCCAATTCCCAACAGTTACAAAAGATGTAAAGAAATGTTGGTCATGTTTGCAGTTGAATAGTGATGGTTCATATGACCTTTACATGCATTGATGAATGTGGACCAAATTATCCTTTATGAGGTCCAAAAATCAATATGCTATTTGGATGTCCTGATTTAGGATAAGCCAGTAGATTTGCATTTCACTGATAAGGTTAATTTACTATTACATCGAGTTCTAACGAGTGTTGATGTGCTGATGAATGATGATAATTATCTTGTATCTATAGCACATATCAGGTCTGATTTTGATCATTCTATTAACCTCCTTCCGGCATCCTATGCCTAATTAGCAATGCAAATGTGGCGTCTAAGGCTACCTTAGCAATGGGGAGGTTAAACCAAGGGTACTACAAATTATGTGGAAAATCACATTACATTATTACATTAATCATGTAAGGCTCCCTTTTTAGTGGTACTAAAACATTAATGGATTATGGTGTGAAATAGTTTAATTCTTCAAAGGGCCATTATTAGTAGAATATTACTGGGAACACAAAAATCACATTCTGATAATTCTGTATTCAGTTTGTCTTCTGACAAGTCTATGGAGAATGGAGGTATCCTGCAACTGCTGCTATCATTCTAACAATTTCAGGGCTCAAAATCCTTTTTTCTGCATACCTGCACTGGTGTAGGTAACATTGAAAATTACCTGCACCAGACAAATTTTACCTGCACCACTCTGAATTTAGGAAGTGTAGATTAAAATTGGACTAAAATTATTGAGGAACCATTGCTATTTTTTTCTTTTATACTTGATAGGTGGTAACAGGCAATGCAGCTAATAACAATCAACATACACCTACATCATAGGACATTTATGTATAAAACCCAGTACATGAACCAGTGCAGGTTAGGTGCAAGTAGACACCAGAAATACCTGCACAGCTCCAATTGTACCTGAACTAACATTATGCAGGTGGTGATATTTTGAGCCCTGAACACGTAACCTTGAAATGCCTTTCCAACATGACTTCTAACCCCATGAGATAAGATATCAGACCACCAGCGAATCAGAACTACTCAAGAGGGAAATTACAATGTTTTGTCTTAGCGAATGTCTCCATTACAAAATGGACTCAGTTTTTTATCCCTTCACTTAATCAGGGTTTTTCAAGGCTCTGCTCAATCCAGCCATGTATAATTCAGTACATCAGAGCTGTTTGAAGTGGTCGGCTTGCACTGTGGTCTCTTGGGAATAACACTGCTCTCCGTCTTTCACTGTAAACCACTAAGACTAAGAGGATATCTGTTTCAATTTTGCAGATGTGTTTTGGAATACCTTGTTGATTTTACAATCTTTTGAATGTATTCAAATTTGAGTTTTCCTCTCAGCCGTCTGTTTTCACATTTGTCTGTTCTTAAGATGTCAGAGAACAGAGGAAATAGATCAATGTGGGCTACCTGTGATGACTCAATTTCACACACCATATCACATCCCAAATACAACCCTCCTCGACCTTGACAACGGTGTATGGATAATGCCACCCAATTATAACGTGAGCTTAGAGTTATAGTAAAAACTAATGCACAAAGAATTGAGGGTATGTCCTTGAAAAAACACACGGGGCAATTTTTGTCTCCCAGTATTTTGATATAAAATCTCCCTTTGTCAGGGCACGTCGGTTTTGACATGTAAACACAATATTTCCATACTTATCTTTGTATGTTAGAATTCCTGTCTGATTTTAAGGCGATTGATGCAATATGTCTTGTTATTTCTTTAGAAAAAATGTCCAAATCTATATCATTTACTGTAAATCTTGACATGTATGCAGTGGTGTTATCTTTGTAGTTTTCACAGTGACCTCTCCACCATGAATATGCATTTCCAATGCGTAACGCAAGAACTATTTTACAGAATTGTTTCAACTCTGCACTTCAAACACATAAAATCTCCCTTCCTTTTATGTCTTCAGCTCTTCATAGTTAGGGTATAGATCACCCATTCCTCACAAAGCTCTTCAATGTCACTGACGAAAGATAGTGGATGCTATCTGAAATGTCTGACCATATCCAAAATCATATCCAGTTGCTTGAGTAACTGCTTTTTTGATGTCCCTTTCCTTTTCATTAATGTGAAGTTGAGTCCCTCTCGAAAATAAATGAAATACAACAGGCACATGATACATTAGAATATCATCACAATCACCGTAGAAGATTTTCTGTCTTGCGTTTGTCTCATTCCTGGTAGAAAAGGCATTCCTGTACCAGACTGTTCATAACAGTCTTACACATAATTCAGCACCAAGGACAGATCCCTACTGCTCGGTTATTGTTGTTAATGGCTATCCGTTTCCTAATGTAATCACACAATCAGATTTGTGCAGTGATTGTCACTTGATTAATATCAAGGGACATCAAAAGGTCAAAGTATTCATGGATTAAACTGTTGTGTAGAGGTCCTGTGTGCAGAAATGATTTGTTTCTTTTCATGGAAAGCATTTTGGAAATGATTACTATTAAAATTTGGATTTCTGTTATAGGATTTGCCAAAAGCTGTTACTCCAACAACTGGATATGATTTTGGAAATGGTCAGACATTTCAGATATCATCCACTATCTTTGAGTCAGTGATACCAGAATCATATCCAGTTGCTTGAGTAACTGCTTTTGGCATATCTTATTACCTGGATGTTTAACCTTCATTGACTTATTATAAGATTATTTTCCATTATGTTGTATAAATGTGCACTCGATAGATTTTATTCAATGTGGGGATTCGGTAATCATAGATATAATCAAGTCTCAAGCAAATCAGATCATTTTGTCACAATAGAATAAAACCCCATTACAAAATAGCAAAAAGATAAATTGGAATATATTTTTCCTTTCACAAATCTTTCAGTATATAGGAACATGTAGGAAAATGATTTCAAGTCCACCATAATTTCTTCATTTAACAGACTTACAGGAAAAGACTGTACCCAGTGTGTTCTGTATCATATGATAAATGTACAGTAGAGTAGGAGCGTGTTGTTATGTTTTATTAACGAGTGGTCTTTCAATGCTGTTACTGCTAGATAATATATCAGAAGGTCTGCATGAACTCTGCAGTGTGTGACATTTGTATTCTTCACATGATTCCATATACATGTGTCAGGTTGCAGCACAAGTGTAATGTATCATACTGATAGTGGGTGTCAGAGGGGATAGCGCCTGTGCATGGAATTGCTTATCACGTTATTGAATAGAGGAACCTTGAATTGGGAAGGAAGGGGGCTTTGTATACTCTTACTGCAGTACTTTGTGGAGGAAACTTGATGAATCTGTTGCTCTATTTCTTTGCCTTTATTGAATCCTGAAGGCATTCATTCAAACCAAGCAACCTAAGTACAGATATAACAAAGAGCAAATAATACCATACCTTACTATAGTAACAGAAGATAGGTCCATAATATCCCTATAATTTTACATTTGGCCATAGCTCACTGGGCCCAACCCATATTCATTTGACAAATGTGATTGAGTCTTTATATTGCAGAGATGAAATGTCTGATTCTTCTCCATACATGGCAGAAAAGGCAGTGCGCCCTCCAAAAAATGATGAGATGGATGCAAAAGTTTTCCCCAAAATCCATATGTAGCTTAAGGTTTGCATACAAGTTGTTGTTTCACAATGTGTGATGACATGTCACTGAAAACATAAATTGTTTTCTTGTCTTGCAGAGAAAATGGGCCTCCTTGTCACTCAATCAAGAAGTGGAAGGTACTTATCTTCAGTTTTTTCTTTTTCAATGTTGATAAACAGTAACTGTTGAATATATTAATTCTGTGAAAGTCAGTACAAATGTACAAAAATAAATATTCCATATCTGAAAGTATAACTGCCAAGAAAAGATGTGAAGTCATTATGACAAGAGGCCACATGTTTTTGTTTTTCCAGTGACTCCCTACCGGTTCGACCCCAACACCCAGTACTTGAGTTCAGTCACCATCAATGTGGACTTTCTACAGAAGAAGGCGTAAGTATTTATTTGTTGATGAAGGTTACAAATTCAGGTAAACAATATTCAAAAACAATCTACTCTCTACAAATGGATTAAGATATAGAGATTACTTCTAGATTATTTGAGTGACATCCATCACTCTTCTTCAGTATTACTGGAATGAACTGACAGAGAAAAGAGTGATAGGTGTCACTCAAAACAGTCAGAAGTAAAGTCTGTTTCTTATCCAGTTGTACAGATTGATTACATAGGCACTCATAGGGCTTGTAAGACCATGAGTGGTACAGAAAGTAGTACTTTCCTTTAGAAATAAATTTAAGTGTTTACAGAATTAGATATCAATGGAATGTTACAGTCTGTCAGAATGCATGAATTAGCAGGTGAAGTGAAAAATTGCATTGTAAACAACTATACTTGTTTTATTGTTCTACAGGGCAAATCAGGATGCTTTTGACACGGACAAGATGGCTGCCGAGTTTTTGATGCAGTTTTCCAACATGGCTCTCACAGTGAACCAAATGGTTGGTTTGGTTACTTTTTACAGTGTTTAATTCAAATCTACCATGATCTGGGTGTTGTACAATTTATGTTACTTCAATCTATAGTACCAGCTGAAGGCTATTGTGTATCCATACATGCCTACACATATACATCTATATGCTGGTGAAGTCTTTAATGTGATTGTCTCTGTGGGACTTTCTTTAACCTGTTTGTTGTTCCATGATAACCAGAATTTGACCCCTTTCCCCACAAAATCATTCATGACTATTTTTTTTTCCTGTAGATGGTCTTCAGTTTTGCTGACAAGAAGCTGCTACAGCTAATTGTTAAGGATCAAGAAGGTATGGTTATTAAAATCTGTTATTATTTATTAAAGCATGACAAAATTCTGACAAAAAAGAAAGCATAGAATTAGCTTTCAGATCTGTAAATATTGTCAACTTAAAGATTCCATGACAAATTGACAGAACATATCAACGTACACTGGAAAAAGAAACATCTTTTATAACAATTGACTCTAAAATGCAGCACCATAACAGTTACATTAATTAATTAATGTCTGTCTTGTCTCTTCCAGCTGCTGATCTGGCAGTGTTGAAGGGAGGACAGTCATCTGGCAAGGCTAAGAAGGTGAGACGGTAGTTTTGACTTTGTACGAAAGTAAACTATCTGAATTACTCCATTCAAAGCAAAGTGCTAAAAAGAATATGGCATCGATGGCATGTTCAAATTCAAGTTAACATTGAGTCATATGAACCAGGAAATTATGTCCACTCTACCACCAGCAGTAACTCATACTGTCTCTTGGATAGGACATTAAATGGAGGTCCTGTGTTTGAGGAGCATGCCTCAAGCACGTTTAAGAACCCACCACACTTAGAAAAGAATAGGTGTCCTTCTCTGTGAGATTGGTGCAAAACTCACAGTCCTGTGGCCATACCTGGGGCAATTAATGCTGTCCTGAGTTCACCAGAGGTAGTGCCAAATGGCTCCAGTCCCGTGCAAGTATTGTAAGTTCCTTGCATTTTAGCCCATGGCTGTGAAGAGAGGCCCAATAACTGTAACAATAACAATTCCTCCCCTGTTCCTGTAGATCCAGACAGGCATGTGCATGTCCAACACTACAATCATCTTCGACAAGTCTCCAGACTCTCCTATCAACCTGACTGGGAAGTCCAAGGGGTGAGTTCTACTTAAGCCACTTAAGCGATGTGTGGTTAACAACATGCTTTTTGACCAAAAGGTTAAGAGTTCTTATCCCATGAAGTTATTTGCATACTACAAGAAAGAGTTTCAAACCAAAATTGTGACATGGACAAACATCATCATGCATTTACTTTACAGTCAATGTTGTTTTATTTTAGTAGTATCTGCTGTATTTTTAAGTTTGCCAGTGAAAGATTCAGCAGTACAAGAGGCCATTTAAAAAAAGCAATAATTGAACCATGAGTTTACAGTTTACAGTATCTGTATATGACTTTGATACCTGGTAAAGAAATAGAAATGTGATGACTTTGGTTTAAACTAACCAGGACTTGTGTGTTTACTCCACAGGAAGTCTGCTCGGCAGTCTATCATCAACCCAGACTGGGACTTCCAGAAGATGGGCATTGGTGGGCTGGACAGGGTAAGCAGTTTTCAGTTAGGAAAGTACATGGCTGTCTAATCTTCATTGAACGTGATCGAAAGTTATTCCCCCAGGATGGGGAGGATGGCATGATCCGTGTCCAAAGTTGCATGGGCAGGAAGAAGACAAAATTAGTCAGAAATGTACAACAATTGATACGGCAAGTCTTGGACATTCACAAAAACTCTATTTCACAGAGGTAGAGATCTCCAATTTCCAAATTTGTGTGATGTAATACAGTAGCTCAGGGCTCAAAATACTGGGTGCACCCAAAATTGGAACTGTGCACCCAATTTTTTTTCAGTGGGTGCACAGGTTGCACCCAAATATTTTCTTAGGTTTATGTATGGAAAGATATCAAAGTATACTAGTATACATCATATTCTCGACATCTAAGTGTTAGAAAGATAATAAAAATGTCTGTCATGTTACTTGTTTAAGAATTTGATAGCTTGTAACTAACTTTTGTTATTAGGTTTTTTTGACATTCTGCTTAATTTTTTGTGCATTTTGGTGCACCCAATTTTTTAAGCTGGGTGCACCAGTGCATCTAATCCCAAAACTGAATTTCAAGCCCTGTAGCTGCTTGCTAACATTTTTGTTATTCAAGTTCTGCTAAACTAAACTCTTGAAATTTCCTTCCTCACCAGGAATTTTCTGACATCTTCAGAAGAGCGTTTGCCTCCAGAGTGTTCCCTCCGGAGGTGGTGGAGGCCCTTGGTATGTAGATGTGGACTCGATGTGAAATTTGTGGGGGATAGATGATTTAGTCCTTGCCATTGCATTGTATTCACAGTGGTATATTTTTGGCTGGTTTGTGGATTAGTTGGTTGAATAGGTAATAATATAGTCCAAGCCGGTCAGTTTCCTGTAACAAAAAAGTTAAGAAAACACAGAGTGTAAAAAAATAGTCATGGCTGTAATTTGTTTATATTCCTTGATTTTATTTCCTGTTCCCCAAAACGTCTTGACCCTTGTTTGAAAATGTCACTGTAGCATAAATAGATGGATGGTTGTATACTTGTGTTGCTGCTTGTATATCTTGACTTTTGTTTCTTCTTACAGGTGGCAAACACGTGAAAGGCATCCTCCTGTTTGGGCCGCCAGGTAAGCGATTCCTCCGTTTCATCTTGACTGTCATCACTATTTTACTGATGGACCAGTGTATTCTCTCAAGGTGATAGTGAGACCCTGACAACTGGTATCATTGACATTTATCTCATCTGCCCATACATTCTCCCCAGGTACTGGTAAGACCCTGATGGCCCGAACCATTGGTAAGATGCTGAACGCCAGAGAACCAAAGATTGTGAACGGTCCTGAGGTGCTGAACAAGTATGTAGGAGAGTCAGAAGCTAACATCAGACGACTATTTGCCGATGCAGAGGAGGAACAAAGACGGGTAGGGAGAAAATGCTGTTTTGCCACACTAACTTGTTTGTAACATATTATTAAGTTTAGTTGCAAAGTGTAGGTTCAGGGAAGGGTTTAGATTTGAGGTTTGTATCTAGTTAAAGTAAGGTTTGGGGGTAAAAGTGACTACAGTCCGAGGGCTATGAATAAAATTTGGTTTAATTTCTTTAGAAAAGAATGTGCGTAAGTTTGTATCTGTATCTGTATCTATATAGCCGGTATAACCGCCCTTTGGCGTAACACACCAGCTTTGCAGGCACGCGGCGCAGCAGCAGCTGGTTATATTACACCTAACAGTGACTTAGATTTAGTGCTAAGGGCTGAAGAACTTCTCTTGCTTAGCTGTAGGTTGTATACTTGATCCACTGATAATCCTTGTCCATTGTTAGTATATTGACTTCGCTGTCTGATCCGCAGTGTGGACTGAACAGTGGCCTCCATATTGTCATCTTTGACGAGATTGACGCCATCTGTAAGCAGAGAGGCAGCATCTCGGGCAGTACCGGCGTACATGACACAGTCGTGAACCAGCTGCTGTCCAAAATAGACGGCGTGGAACAGCTGAATAACATCCTGCTCATTGGTGAGTTTGACAGTCCAGACAGCTGTTGTATTGGTGTACGCTACATATAAAGTGTTTCAGTACTGATATTATTAGTTCCCTAACAGGATGTTTGTTTTTAGGTGTTTCTTAACATCCCTATCACACATCACAAAAATAGTTAAGTTTGTTTGACTGCGAGTTTGCAATCTCTGAATGGCATTTTTTGTGTTAATGCACTTGGTGATCCTGATGCAATTTTTAGTGTTTGACTGATGTTTGTAGGTCCTCAAATCCTCAAATTCCATTGAGTAGGAAAGTGTAGATTTTCAGATGAAAAATATGCGCAGGTAATAGAATCGGTTAACCTTTTAGCAATCAACAAATAAGGCTGAAGCTCATTGACTGTGCAACAGTGTAATAAAAAATTAAAGGAAATTGTAAAACTTGTAAGAAGTTTTGAGAATTGTGAATTGATGGGAATGGAAAACACACAAAACTATTTTGAATTTGTGTCCATTTGTAACTCTTGTAGAGGATTTTAGTTGTTAGAGGTTTGTGACATAATTGTCATAAGTTGTATGGCCAACCATGCATGTGAATACAGAATTGGTTCCAAGGTGGCAGGAAGTTTGAATGAAGTTTCTTGTCTGTATAAGATTTCCACTAAAACTATGATTATGATCATGACTCTTCTCTCCTTCAGGTATGACCAACAGACGAGACTTGATTGACGAAGCCCTGCTTCGACCTGGTCGTCTGGAGGTGCAGATGGAAATCAGTACGTACCTCTTGTTGCCATGGTGTCTCCATGGAAATACGTCTTAATGACACATAGTTGAAAGAAAAAGAGGAAAGTATGACAAACTAAAAGCAACAGTCATCTGTCCATGGTACTGAAACAATATCTATTGAACAAAATGCCTCCGCTTGGCTTTGCTACATCATACAACCATGTTTTCTTCTTGTGCTACCTGCACTTCTGGATGAACTGAAATAGTGAGATCCTGTTTGGACGTATTGTTTGTACAGTAGTTACTTTTACTAAGGACAGTTCTTGATGGATATTTTTTGCACATTACTGTGACCATTGAGATGTTTAAAAAGTATGTCCTTTTGCAATATCTCAGATCTACCGGATGAGGCAGGAAGAAAGCAGATCTTTGAGATTTACGTGGCTAGGATGCGGGACAATGGGAAGCTTGCTCCCGACGTCGACATCGATGAACTGTCCATCATCAGTAAGAACTTCAGCGGTGCTGAGATCGAGGGTCTGGTGCGGGCAGCACAGTCAACAGCCATGAACAGACTCATCAAGGTGGGGAGGGGTTGTCAGGAAGTAAACTTCTTAATAAATCCCTTTGAAGGCACCTTACTACTAAACTGTCCGTCTTCTGTTTGAGAGAAGTGTCAGGCAAAATAAAACCCTGTCACACTTTAAGCTGGCCAAAACATTGCAAGCAGACATTACGAAGCAAGCTGCACCATCAGCCGGTAGAAAAACATTTTAAAAAATTTCTGCTGATTCTTTCCTTGCCTAAGCCTACAAAATATTCAAGAGGTTTGTCTGAGGAACTCAGGGCTGGTATGTCAGAACCTCGTACAGTCAGCAGCCAAAGTGACCCCTGCTGTATCCCACTTCTGACACCAAGTATGATGAAATGTTTGATATTTTTAGGAACAATGATGCAACAACATATTTATCAGTCAATTCTCTTCCAATTGCTGTAATTTACAATCCCATGTCTAATGATGTATATAGTTCTGTGTATTTAATTTGCCCCATATTCCTCCTTCGTTCAAACCTTGTGACTTAAATTACCATTAAAGAATTGTAGCACAGGAACAGGTGAAAAATGACAAGTTACTCATTGTGAAAGTCTGTTCCCTCCAGGCTTCTAATAAGGTTGAAGTGGACCCAGAGGCAGCAGAGAAGGTCATGGTCACTAAAAACGACTTCCTCAATGCCCTAGAAAATGATATCAAGCCGGTAAGTGGTGTATTTATTTATATTATATTATAATATATATTATATATTACTAATGATGTAAGAGATGAGTCTACTCAATTGTAAACTTCCCAATTTTCTTATTACTATTACACACATTATGATTTATATCCTTTTGAGAAAAATGTTCAACAAGTTCCTAAGAAATACATACTAACTTTATTTCTTCACCATCAGTTCATTTATGTTTTCCGTTGGCACATGTGTACTAATCATTTATTGGCATTGCCTTACAAAATGTATAACATTGTGTGTCAGACACTTTAACTGTTTACAGTCTAATTTGACACATGTCTATTTGTACACTGTACCAGGCCTTTGGCCACCAAGCAGAGGTCTTTGAAAGCTACATCCAGAATGACATCATATCTTGGGGCGACCCCGTGCACCGTGTGCTCGATGACGGCAAGCTGCTGGTCGAGCAGACGAAAGTCAGCGAGAAAACACCGCTGGTCAGCGTACTGCTGGAAGGTGAGAGGGAACTATGGGTTTTCTTTTCAAAGAGGATTCAGTTCTCCATCAGAGGTATCCAAGCAATAGCTACATTGATGGTGACAAGCTGGTCTTGTGGTTAGGGTTGTTGACTTAGAATTTAAAGGTTCTGGGTTTGAATCCCTTGCCGGCTCCAAATGTTGTTCTCTAGGAAAAGGCACTTGACACCTAAATCCTCACTCGACTAGAGAAGATCTAGTTAGAGGCATCTTCTTAGATGTGACATAAATAGCTAGAGCCCTTAATTTGAGAGGTTCCACACCTCAAACACAGTTGGGCACCACACTTATTGAAAAGGTAGGGGTTGATCTTGAAGTGATTGAATCAGACCTACAAGCAGCTTTTGCAGCTTGTAACTGCTGTTCAAAACTGGTGTGTTATTGCTTAAGATGGTTTACTGGCTATGAAAAATAAGCAAACAAAAAAAAACAAAATAGCTGAGTGCATACATCATATAGCTACCAAAGCAATTCAATACAGAGCTTGAAGGCTGGGAGATACTTCCAAGACACTTCTTTTTTCGTTTCCTTAAAGAAGTTGAAGATTTCCTTGCTTGATTCCTGCAGGTCCAGCCATGAGTGGTAAGACGGCGCTGGCTGCCAGGATCGCAGAGTCTTCTGAGTTCCCCTTCATCAAGATCTGCTCACCAGAGAACATGATCGGCTTCAGCGAGAGCGCCAAGTGTCAGGCTATCAAGAAGGTACACATTCAAGACATCTTAGATCTAACCATTATTATCTCCTTCAAGAGTTATACTTGAAATACTGATTCTATGATAGGTTTATATCCAGGAATTCAGTGCCATTGTAGCCCTAACAGGCTCCACAGGTTCCTTGAAAAACTGGCGTGTTTTCTGTCTTACCAGGTATTTGGCCAATTTCTA
The DNA here is from genome assembly GCF_000003815.2 of Branchiostoma floridae. Taxonomy (NCBI): domain Eukaryota; kingdom Metazoa; phylum Chordata; class Leptocardii; order Amphioxiformes; family Branchiostomatidae; genus Branchiostoma; species Branchiostoma floridae. Next base: position 10,942,193 of record NC_049996.1, read on the forward strand.
CAATTTTTCCAGCAACCTGTAGAGCCTGGTAGAGGCTAGTGCTATTGTAACATTTGGTGCCTGTATTTGTTAAAAAGCAATTCTGGCAGTTCAGAACTTAGATGCTAGGGGTCGCTTTTGATACATTTCATCGTAGCAACTTTTCTTTGGAATCCGGAGTTCCTATGTTTATCCTACTCCCTTCTATCTAACCAATGCAAATACAGTCTGTGCCAAATGTTATCTAAACAGGATGGTGGTTTAGGAACTCAGTGTATTAAAACTCTCACTGTTCATCTTTAAAAGAAAGTTAGGGTGTATACTCTACAAGGAATCCATTGTGCAATACTTACCTGTAGTTACTCGGTATTCATTCATATGTAAAAGATTAGATGTTGCCTTTTTTAAGTAACTGATAGTTGAAATTTCTCTGCAGGTATTTGATGATGCTTACAAGTCCCAACTCAGCTGTATAGTGGTGGATGACATTGAAAGACTCATAGGTGAGATGAAACACTGTAATAGTACATCCTAGATACAAAACACAGCTAGTTGTAAGATTATGATAAAGCTTTTGTTACAAAGATAGATGCACTTAGAATATTGTTATTGATTGTTATTCTGTCCATGTCAAAGTGTATTTGTATTGTCTTTGTCTCTTTACAATAGCCACAGGCCATTGGGCATCCCTGGTGCTGGTTATGTGAATAACCAACCAAAACAATAAATAAAATACATATTAGATAGATTTCAATACTTGTATGCTGTTGATATGCTGGCAGCAATTATTTCTGTTAACATCAGGAAAACGGCTGCTTACATTGGAAGAAATGATGATTATTCATGAAAGTAAGTTTTTTGTTTGTATTTCCAGACTACGTCCCGATCGGACCTCGATTCTCCAACTTGGTGCTGCAAGGGTTAATTGTTCTGCTGAAGAAACCACCACCAAAGGTTGGACGATATTTCCACTGACTATTTTTCCAACAAATATTGGATATCTTTATCTGTATCTGTGTTTTAACCAGTATAAATGCCCTTCAGCACAACACACCAGCTTTACATGTACAGACATGCAGCACAACAGCAGCTGGTCATATCAAGTTACACTGAACAAACTGTAACACCTACAAAAATGTATCCTTTGAACATCTAGCTGCAACCATTGTTTAAAGCTATCTAACAAAAGGATACCCCTACTGTACTTGGTGGCAACAAGTTCCATTCTACAACAGTTCTAGAGCAAAACAAATTTTTTAACACCTCAATCCTTGACTTTCTTTGTTTGGAAATATTGTTAAATTTTGCTAAGCCATACCCAAAGCATACTTAAGGGGTTGAAGTCTGCCATCTCTGATTGCCTTGTTTCTTACTGTAGGGGCGGAAGTTGCTGATTATTGGCACCACAAGCCGACGGGATGTTCTAGAGGAGATGGAGATGACAAACTCCTTCAACACCAACATTCACGTTTCTAATCTGTCCAAACCTGAGCAACTCATGAATGCTCTCGAGGTTTGTATTTCATTCATTGCCATCTGCCTTTTTTCTTCACCACCCAAATGGTACAGTCCTGATGAAATAGAACTTAGTGAAAGTGAAGTGAAGGTGTCTTAGTAAGTTAGTTGTATGCTACTGGAAAGGGCTGCAGTCTATGCTGTGTTGGGAAGTTGTAAGCAATTACTGGTCCATTGTTTATCAAGTCAAAAAGAATGTTCATCTAGCGCACTAGTAGTACATGTGTTAAACATAGCATTTGTCCTTTTTGTTTTAATGCAATGATCCCTGTATAAATCACATCATCCTTACCAAGTGCAAGCACAAGTAGTATAGTTTATTTTTTTTCCATCGCCACATGCCATGCATGTGCAGATCAGGCCTACATCATTTGCAAAATGCACTACCGGTACTGGTATCTCCCACTAAAATGATGTACTGGGTACTGGTAAAATAGCGGTGATGGTAATTTTTCTGCTCCTAATGTAATGATTGCTATTAATGTGAGTTAAATGTAACCAGTAGAGTAATTCGTTTTTGTTATTTTTCAGCTCCTTGAGTGTTTCTCCAAGAAAGAACTGGATTCCATTGCCAAAAAAGTTGATGGGAAAAAGTACGCCAGTTTTCTTTTCTTCTTGTCTACGAAGTCAGAAAGAGCACTGTCTGTTACAGTGAGTCTTAATGATTCAGTCAATGGGAAAACTCCAAAAATTGACCATAATGTCCGGATGATTCTCAATACAGAATTGGTCACAAGTTCTTATTTAGTTTTTTTTTACTGTAGCCTATGTGTGAAGTTGAAACTTCGTGCACTATCCGTGGGATCCTGACTTTCTGTGCAACAAACTCTGCATTTTTGCCTTAATATTCTCATATCAAGCTAGAGACAGAATTGATTTAAAAATAGTCCTGTTATCTAGTGTAGAATAACTATGGGGTTCAGATTTTTACTTTTCCCCTATCGAATGTATTTCTTTTTACTTAAAAAGCACATACACAGGCAACAAAACCTCAGAGGGGCTAGTTTAGCTCCACATTTGACACAGCGTATATCTTGCGCCGACAAGTCTACAATTTCCGCGCCGTCCAATTCTGCAGCTGGGTCGGTGCCAGTCTGTCCGTCCGTCCCGTAAAATACATTTCATTTCTCCGACGTCTTCCATCCATCACTCCGCGGCCCGCCCGTAATTTGCCACAAATAGTCCATGGGATCCAATTTCTGCCAAATTGCCACATCCTTTACCTCTGGCTGCCAATGGGAGAGGGAGTGTGAGGGAAGGACTCCCGCTGGGTAATGGGAGATACAGTACCTCCAGATTCCTGAGATTTCTACAAGTTTTGATGGATGTCTATGACTTGTATGGTGTTCGTAAGGCTGCAACTACAGCGTTTTCTTTATTAAATGTTTTTGCTAACAGTTTTTGTTTCATCAAGGAGGTTTTATTTTGATAAAGCCTCCTTGGTTGAATCTCAACACCCTTAAGTTTAGGTCCATGACTATTTTACGTAAAACTACTGTGTTTGCATTGTTGAATGTTTTTTCTGGAAGTTCAGGTTCATGACTATATTAATTCATACATCTTTCAAGAAGTTAAAGATATGTTACAAACGTTTAAACAAGCAAAATTTCACCCATCAATTGGATGGAGTCTTTTAGCAATTCCTTGACTAAATGTTTAGAAGGAATTTTCTAGAAAAAACTGTCCCAAGGAATTACTCCCCTGAGCTGAGACGTGCTGACAGCTGGGTCAGAAACCACCAGGGGCTCCTTTAAGTCTTTAACCTTCTCCTTGGAGAAAATCACTTGTTCTTGAGACTGCATTTTTGAAACTATAAATGATAGGTCATGACTGTGACAAAAGGAGGGAGCTAGAGGGAAAGTGGCCCCCTGCGGTCCAGCATCCTTTCCTACAAAACACTGTTATTTCTGCACTGCTTGCTGAGCTGGCACCGGAAGTCAGGACAATAGCAAGGCATTAGTGTTGTAGACATGGTCGTTTATTATCTGGCAATGTGAATTTAGTTATTTTGTACCTTAGAAAGTCTTGGAACAGATTCCTGTGAAAAATGTCCTGTAAATCATAGTATAATGACAATACTTTATATGCTGAAATGCTATGTTTTGTTGTGAAGTAATTACATCAACTTGTATAATTCCACCAGGTGCTATTATACTGTCACATTGAAAAACCTTGTTACAGAAGATTATTTTCAACACCTAAATAAGTCTGAAGCGTATATACCTGAGGATTACCACACAATGCTGCATTGGTAGTAATTTGGTACATCTCTTTAGATCACTTTGAATTTATATATAATGTACTTTTTCCCATGCGGCAGTGTTATGGCATATGGTGGAATTATGAGAGTTGATGATAGCAGTATAGCTGAAACTGTATATACCATCATGTTGTATGTATTGTTGATGTATTTGTTTCACAGACTCTGGGTCGGCATTAAGAAGTTGCTGGTTCTGATAGAGATGGCGAGACAGGTGAGCTACCTTAACACAATAAAGTTTGTATTTGCTGTCTGTCTAAAGCATGGCAAAGCTTTCTTTCAGTTACCTCTGTAAAAATGGAGGTATTGTTGTTGGTCTGTGTATTTGTTTGTCCTGGTGTGTGTCAGTGGATATTGTAATAATATTGTAAGAATGACAGGATGTGAGGTAGAAGATGGTGTGACTAGAGACTGGCAGGATGGGAAGGTTGTCTTGGCCTGGGTCCAAAGTTGGTCCCGAAAGCTGTCAGGAAAATGCATTAGTGAGAGATTCACAATACTAGATGAAGTGAAAAATTCCCAAACTCTAAATATTTTACGGAGGTATGTGTGCTCTGAATTTTGTCTTTATTCTGTAATGCTCTTACCGACTTTGCTAAATTTCATTATGATAACAGCCAACTCTTAAAAAAGTATTCCATACGGCATGGATCCTTTTGTGCAAACTTTGCCGTGATACTACTTCTTGTCTTGCCCTTGAACCTCAGCAGACACAAGACAAACGATCCTTACCTGTACCCCATTCCAGTCTGGCCAGCCAGACAGGCTAACTACCACCGGCAGACCATTTCTTATACGGAATCCTGGACTTGGAGCTCTGCTTCTAAAGAGTTGGCAGTAATTTCAGCAAAATCAATGTCTAGGGAGAATGAGAGAATCTGTCTCTGTCAGGACACAGACAGAAGATAAGGTGGCTGCTGCTCTAAGGGGTCTGCGAAACTGTGATAGATCGCTGCAATTTCCCAGCATCTGAAACTTGTTTTTGCTTGGCTAGAGAGTCAAGGTTAGCTTGTTTTCAGGAGCAACTTGTTTGAAAGAAAAGTTGTCCAACCAGTAGGTTACAAATACAGCATCTTACAAAAGTTTTTCTTTAGAAAACGTGTATTCTTGTACACTTCAAAAATACACTTTCCCACAGTTTTAGCAGCAATTATTTTAATCTTGACTCCATGGTATTGGCACTGCATTGGCACTCCCAGTTACGTGCATGACGACATGATACTGTATTTGAAATGAGAGGGGTTTTTCAAATGACTGCAACATTGAATGACAAGGAGCATTTTTCACTCTCTCAGGATTATTTCCATCATGTCATTACACTGATGTCTGGAAAAAAAGAACATTTTTTCAGACCGAAGATGCCCTAACATTTCATGGATTGAAGTTACAGGAGCAAATCTAGTAGAAGATGTAAATGATATGAAGAAAAATGGTATTGAACATGCCCTGCAGTTACGAAAATCAAGGACACTGTATAACATCTTTTGGAAAATGGAGCTATTTGTAACGTTTCCAGACAATGTAGGGATGATGGCAGGAGGATGAGGAATGGAGGCTATCGACATGTCTGTGAAATTGGTCTCTGTGGTGGTCTGACTGCCATGCTGGCAATCAGGCTGTACTGATCCAAGCAGAGGCAGTGAAACAACCAGAGGGGCGAATAGAACAGAAAGAAACAACATGCCGCCACCTAGGATTGAACCCGGGCAGATTACAAATCGAACGTGCAAACTGTTCGGCCAATTAAGGCTTAAGCCATTAGGCGTCTTTGGTTTAGCAGTCCTTGAACACCACTGTTACAGCAGCATCCAGTAACTATACATTAATAGCTTTAACGCTAGTTCACCTTTATCCGTGTGGTAACCTATGTCCGTTGTTTTTAACGTTTCAATTTAGGGGTATCAAGTCAACATCAAATTGCAATATTTTTCATATCTTTATACATTGAAAATATTGTAAGTTGAAACCAATGTCCATCGACTTGATATCCCTAAATGCCCTGATTTAAAAAACAATGGAAATAGGTTACCCAGTGGATAATGGTGAACTAGCATTACCTGATAGGAGTCTCTGTCCAATAAGGCTCTCTACCAGCAGTATCAGCGATTGACCATGTTTACTAATCAAAACCACTCCCTATATGTAAAGACGGGCTGTGAAAGTTACCCTTCAAAGTGTTGGCCTTCAACTTCCACAACATATTAACTCAGCCTAGCCCTTCCACACACACATATATATATATAGATATATATATATATATACAAACTTTAGCGTGTGAACAATTCGTGACCCTTTCACACCCACAGTCCGAACGTGGACTAATTTACGTCTTTCTTACCTCCGGATGACTTTGGCATGGAGGGCCACACTGAAATACTCTACATCTGTTTCCCCAGTGTTGCTATATATGATTAGGTCTGAGGCTCGTCCAAGTGTTACAAACCTTTGGATATAACAGTATGGTGCAAAGTGAGTCTGATTGAGCTTGAAGCAGTGGCCATGAGGTTTGCAGTATGTTGTTAGATTGTGTGATGCAGGAACAATTACACTGTGGCACAGGGTTTGACTCAGTCAGAAGTAATCTACTTCAGTCCATGAAGAGGTTATGATGATATTTGCCTCCTTGGAAGCGGAGGTGTTGTTTCTGCGTGTTTGTTTGTGTTGCCGTGTATAGTAGTTATTTGAATACACTGTCAGTAGGTAGGCAGAAAGTGAGTGGAAAGATGGGGTCATTGCAAAGGTCAGACATGCAGGAGTTCATAGGTGATAGAGCTTTATGTAGTTGGTCATCAAACATGACAGACAGTTCAGGTCATGGGGTTAATTGATTTTGGTCTGTCATATTTTCATATGGTAGTCACGTTCACCATAGAGTAATCAATGGGGACATGTTACATTGTATGTTCACCAAAACATTATTTCCATAATTACCAACAATTAACTTATCAATCAAGACATGCAAAGAAAGTCTACATATCACAGATGTGTGAGATCTTTGTGTTGTTGTTGAGTTTGAGTTAAAAGATGTTGATTTTATTTTGTCTTTCTTAGACTGATGAGGAGGTGCGGATCCCGAAGTTCCTGTCTCTGCTGGAGGAGGAAGGAGGGTAAGTACAGGGGGTGTCGTGGTTAGTAACACAACTAATGGACTGGTAGGAACCCTGAGTATCATGTTGTAGAAAGATATTAGATCTTAAACACATTTGGAGATAGATGTTGAGCATTTCATCTTGCATGAACACAACACAATATCTTGAACGTGTTTGTCTCTTGTGTGTACAGTTGTGTTATGTTTAACCAAGGAGCTTTTGTCAACAGTTTACTATGAGGAAAAGTGTCTTTTGTGAGAAACATTTTGTGTGTTGAGTTTTGTGTTATTTGAAAGTGATTGTAGAAGGTTTGTGATGATATAATGTAGAAGCAGTCACTAACATAGAAACTAAATGAGTTACAGACTCTTGATTCCATACCATGAAATTGAGTTTGCATGTGGGTCATTTGCTTTTTTTGTATATTACATAATCATTGCTCTCAGCATCTCACACTGCAGCAGAGAGGACTCAGCAAATCCACCCCTGCTCAGCGGTTATACCCGATATATAACAGTGCCTGTCATGACCTTCCATTCACCTTCAGGCAGCTTTAATTTGGCGCCTGTCTCGCGGGGAAACAGATTCATCACAGCGGCATTGTGCAGCATTCAGCCCCTACAATGGGCCTGTTGAACTATGACCTTGAGTCGGGAGGGGGGCACTTGCTGTAAACTATGGCTTCCCCATCTGCTCCCTTGACACAGAAAATTCCATCACAGCAGTGACCTGAAGGGAGCCATTCATCAACTTGAGGGATGGCCGTGCTAAAATACCAGTCTTTTTCTTTTGTTGTTAGGCCATGCTGTCTTTTTTTTTCGGGGATAACGATTTCTTCTTCGATCTTTCCCACAGGTTGTCGATGTCCTATGTCTAGTGCAACTGGAAGGTGGCAGAATAACATAATATGCAACAACGCTTCAGCCAATAAGTGTTTAACGATAGCTTCTAGGTCAATGTTAGCCACTACAGATTGTCTCTGTTGACATGTTTGTGATTCAGTCATGTATGTTGTGGTAATCAGATTTAAAAAATTTAGATCTAACACTTTTCAAATTCCTAAAACAAGGATAACTCAAGTCCTGCGCTCACTATATGTTTAGCACATGTAGTAGTATGTTGCAAGTAAAATACCCAATGGTACTTTGTCATTTGTGTTGGAGGCTTATAACAAATGAGCAACATGAAATTAAAGAAGCATTTCTTTTTTAAGCAATAATTGGGAAGAAAAATTGAGATGAGCAAACTATGCACATGTTGCAGACAAAATTTGCATGATTTCAGATAACTAATCAGGTAAACTATTTAAGAACAAAAATGTATAGATATGTACTGCTCTTAGACTAGTGAAATATTTACAACGAGCTGTACAATAAGAGATTTTGATGTGTGGGTTTAAATGTGATATTTGTGACATAAAGGTAACGTGATGTCTATGTGATTTACCAAATGTTACATGTGGCAAATAAGCAACTTATAAAGCTATCATTCCTGTAGGTAGGTTAGACCCAGGTCACATTGGTCATGTGATGGGTTCTGACAGGAAATTGTGGGTGGGCTTGGGACACTCAAGGATGATACAATATCTTACAAAATTCTGCTGTGGAAACGGTCAACATTCTTACCATTTCAAGTTCAGAGGTTACCTCATGGCCATGGGAGCTAGAAAAAACATTTTGCTTTTCCAGTCCAAGCCAGATTCTTGACATTTTGGCAACCCACTTACCAACGTGTCATTATTGGACTCTCCTTAGCGTGTTTTCCTCCCTAAAAAACCTTATTCTTGATGAAATTTGAATTTGACACTGGCTCTGTATTCTCCACAAATTTGATGATTCATTCAAAGCTAGTAATATTGGTAAAGGAATTATTAGCAATAATGACTGTCACAGTGCTGGTAATGTTTCTTCCTGTCCGCACTGACTCAGTATGTTGTTAGCTTAAGGATATGCCTCACACAGAGTAAACTACCTAGTTGATGGTAGTTGATGGTAGTTGATTTGGTTTTTTTTCCTGGTCAGGAGATATATACTTGTATATGGGACCAAGAGTCTTGCAAATGCTGAAGAATCTGTGTTGTAAAAGTCATCTCAATGTCGGACATGTGTTTTATTGCTAGATGCAGAATGATGATGAAAACCAAATTAAAGATAGAAATCTAAACCAGATGAAGGGTGAAAGTCTCAAGTTGTTGTCTGTAATGTTGTTGAGCGATTCTAGTTGTAAAGAACTACTAGTATATATACCTTGAAGTCCCCTCCATCAAGACATACAGAATTTCGTATTTCATCCTATAGTAACTATCTTCAAAGCATATTGTTGATGTAAGATGGGTTATCTTCAGAAATAAGTGAGGAATAGAAAGCATTGCTTACGTTATAAACTGCTGTTTCCAGCTCTAAAAATCATATTTACAAATGATTATTAGGATTATAATCATAACGATGATGATGATAAGGGGGAGCATATTATTGACAGTCAAGAAGGCAGTTAACATCCCAGAGAGTTTCGTATTAAAAATAGAATGATTTATTGAAACCTGGCGCATGTATCCATATTTACAGCATTCGTCACATGAAGCCATAGGAACACAAAATGGGCAAATGTAGACTCTTTTTAATAACTGTTTCACTAGTGCTGACTCATTCCTGTTGTTGGCTTCTGGTATGAACGATGCTTTGACTTTGCTGATATTGCATTTCATTCCCTATTTGACTCCATGATATTTTGTAAGTTATGTTAAACTCCAACACTTTGAAAATGCCTTTGGCTTTACTCGTCATAAAAATCTTACCAGCAAAACCAGGCTCAATCATACCAGAAGCCAGTTTCAGGTGTCAGGGTTAAAAGTTTTACAGCTGCTTTACTTTGGTAGCCTGAACCAAACACCAAATTGACATTGGTTACTGGGTAGTCAGCACAGAGAAGGTTAATCTTAACTACCATGTACGAGGAACAACACTTTTCACAACTTTACACGGATCTGTTTAAGACATCTGTTAAAAACGTACTGTCTACACGGATCTGTTTAAGACATCTGTTAAAAACGTACTGTCACAAACTGCAAATGACTGTTTGCGATACAACTATACTGGATGGCTACCCTTCACTACTATGGCGGGGGTACTGGAATGGCTTAAATACAGGTTGATCTTCTTTTTCATCTTCTTGCATCAAAACTGTCGACATGTCTCACTGATTTTGTGTGAGTTAAACAACATAATTTCTAATATGTTGCAGCATCTCTGCATGATAAAATTATTCACCAGAGTCAGTTACATTTCTCTGTGACAGTGAAGAAAGTGTTGAAAAAACTTTTCTACAAGTACAAAATGTACTCATCTAAACAAATTTCATAAGCACAGATTTTTTTTACTTAAACAAAACAAAACTAAACCAAACCTTTCCTAGCTTGTACTTTCAGTTCAGATTAAAACTTGTCTGTGGTAAGAATCTAAAAGCTTCAATAGGGAATATGCTATGATATTGTTAGCTGATAAAAAGATATTTTACACACTGGTAGCATAGGCCTATGTAGTTTTAAAATGTCAACATGAAACATATACATATCTGTAAATGTATAGATATAAAGCTTTTGTGGCTTTGGTTAAAACATCTTCAATGACAAAATGCGAGGTCTATTGACCCAAGGGAAGCTTATACTGCATCCTTCGAAGAAAGGCTTAACATCTCAACAGTTACATCATGATAGTCATAACACACGAGCAATATAACATTTACAAGGAACCAATAAATAGAACATCTTTGAAAGTCACCATCGTAAGAAGAAGACTCGAAGAAGCCTTTCCTCATGTTTCTCCTTTAAAGTAAGTACAACATTTCATTCTTTACAAATGTACAGAGAGAGCGAAGCCAAAAGTATCAAGACTTCAAAGAAACACGTCAATAAAAATATGGTACAATACATGGCCATGATAGACTGTTGCTATAAGCCCATTCACCAGTCCAACTGCTCATGCACAGGTCAAAGGTGAAGAACCCTGAGGTATAAAACAGCAGCCATAGATACATCTGGGCATGTATAAAGCATGGTCGAGATAAGAACTGTTTGCACGTCAGGGGACTTCACCTTTGACATTGTGCATGCGGACATGGGATCGTGAACCTTCCTTATTGAAAAGAACCCCACTAAAATGTGCCTAACCATCACAATGAACGAGGAACATAGATACTCGTCGAGTTGCTACACTAGGACATACCATGATGACAGAGACCACAACAATGATCTTGAGTTGATACTGTGTTAAAGCAATGACGTAACGTCCTTGGTTAAAGTGAAATGTGCGTAGTGCCTTTAGTCATGGCACAACTTTGTTATCACCCAGTGCAAATGAATCACCCAAACACCCATTTTCATTGGTCACTGATGGTCCCCCAATCAGACCTGACAATCGGAAGTCCAGAAAAGTGGGATGTATCGTTGGTTTTGATTGTATCATAAATTTGACTAAATCCTACAGATTTTGATAGAGAAAAAAATACATTTCAGTAGCTGATGGGGGCAGTTACGCAGGCGTTCTTGGCAACACCTCAGGGGAGGAAACTTTGGGCAGTGTTTTGATCCTATTAGATCTTCAAGTAAAAGAACTTCTTTGGGGTGGTTTTAGCACATTCGATGGTGCCTTGGGATTCTCCCTCCTAGGTAAAGAATGGAAATCGTATGTAGGTTGTCAGGTGCATGTTTAACAGTGTAAAAATTCCACATAGAGATGCCGGCTTGGACTGTTTTGTTGCCATTGGACATGACTTAATCTATATTCTATGAACGGTAGACGTTAATGGCAAGGCTGTAGGAGGCGTATCTTAAGCGCGGCCACCGTTTCCTTCGTGTGATGTCAGTGTCAACGGCAATGTTCCAAAACGATGATGTCATCAACAAGATATGCCAGCCGCCTCGCCACCACTTTTTGTCGCGTCATTTGCACGTGTGCACCTGGTGCTTCTTCTGGCACTCCTGACACGTGACGTAGCAGCACCAGTGGAACTGGCAGTGGCACTTCTCAGTTCTCATCTCCGTCCGCGTGTTCCAGCCTCTGCCGCAGCACATCAGCTGACACCCGTCGATCCCCTGGCTCGTGATGTTACACTCTCTACCCTTGGTGCCCAGCGAGCCTGTGGAGTTGTTGGGCTCGCAGAAGTTGGGTGAGACCTCAAAGTAGATGAGGTCGTCCTTACCAGGCGCCTTGAAGAAGCTGTACCGCGGGTAGAGGGAGTCGACCATGCCGGAGGGCTCGCGGTGGCGCTCCACGGCCATCTCCGAGGCGGAGTCGTACTTGTCCTTCAGCACGTTTCCCACCGTGCGGAAGTCCGGCTGGGCCCACCAGCACGTCTTGATCTCACAGCTGCCCGACAGGCCGTGGCACTTACACTTCAGCTGCAGGTTCTTCATGATGGACTGTGAGGAACAATGGGAGAAAATCATCAGCATATGTCATGCACCAAAAGGGGAAACACCTACCATAATGCCCTTCAACTAGGTCTATCATCAGACTCAGTTAATTAGATTATCTAAGAAGATTATCAGTATTTGTCAAATAGCAATTACTCAAGCAACTAGATATGATTTTGGAAACGGTCAGACGTTTCTGGCAGAATCCACTACCTTTCGTCAGTGACACCAAAGAGATCTCGTTGGAGAGCGTTTGACCGTTTCCAATATCATATCCAGTTGCTTGAATAATCCCTATCAGAAATATTTGCTGCTTTGTTTCTTATTCTATTAGCGCCATAAGACGTTAAATGGTTTTTGAGCCACTTGGTCTTGGTCGAAATACCAGCATAACCCCCAAACATCTGTTTGAAAATTTCCACGAAGCGGGTATGCTCTTCGTTTTAACGTCACCGGATATCTTTAGAATAAAGTATTAATACCTAACATTTTCCTTTTAGTTATATTTTCAACAGCGACAAAAATGAAGGTCTGATTGGACATGTTTTACACGTGTATCTGTAACAGTTTACATGTTTAAAAACGTGGTGACGTGAATCTAGTCTGCCACGCTTCTATGGAAGGAGACACGCTGTTCACATGAACGTCATGGTCCATCACGGGAACAAAACGAATAATGGCCGACTTGTCTAGTCTGTACCAGCATCATCCCAGGTCGTATTTGTGGTTTTCGATGTTTGTAAAGGTATTGACGTAAAGCTAACGAGCCATACTTCCACCAAGGATACACTATTCACTTAAGCAACGCCAACCACAATCGGAACAAAAAGAAGAAAAAGTTTGACATTTCAGCTTCCACCAGTATAACTGTAAAGTTATATTTAAGGTTTTACCACTGTGAAAGCGTAACTGGCGTGTGCTAATGCACAAAGTCGAGTTCTCACAAACACGAGTTTTGCGGTTTGTCCGGGGGATTCGACCTGTTGTGACAACAGGGTGGGGATACGGACAGGTTACCCTGCCTTTCTTTATGTCCTGGGCTATCCCCCAAGGCTCAATCTCTCACATCTAAGTCGCGTAATCCTTCTTATATTACGCTCGACACGGGTGCAAAGTTTGAGCAAAGTTTACAAATGCCTTCAACGGCAACCTAGTCATTTGACTCAAATTCGACCTTTGCAGTGTGTAGTTTTAAGTGTTGGGAATCCGGTTGTGCAATACCATACACCGTCTGATCCTGGAGACTTTATAACTCCTTTTTTTAGCCAGCCTTTGTTGTCAAAATTATAGGTTTGATGCGACTGCGACGTCATCGGTTCCGATGGCGATTGAAGTGAGGACAAACTGGCAGCCACACAACTGCCTGAGCTATGATTTTGGTCCGAAACATCAAAGGTACCGCGGGGTTTGAAAATAGACGGCCAAAATCACAACCTGTAGAAATGTAGGATTTGTTCTCATCTAAATCATTGGCTTAGCATCAGAAACCATGACGTTGGAGAGCGATGGTAGTTGGATTATGACGAATACTTCAAAGGGTTGCCGCTTCCTCAACGTCATGAGCCAAATGTTTCTCTATACAAAAAAAAAAGAGTTATGTGTTCACACGGGCTTTTGCGATTGGAAACCAAATTCTTATATGTGATCTGAAGTCATCCAAGAGCATTTCAATTAAATGGAAGGGCATAGATATCATTTTTAAGGGGACAGGTTTATCTTGTCCTAAATTGTAGCAGTTCTTGCCACCAAAGTCTTATATTTTACCAAGTAAATATTTTAGCTATGCTTCTCTACCTGTCTGCCTGCCTCATTGTTGTGTCTGTCCATGGCTGAGCGCCCGTCTCGCCTTCCCCGTATTCTCGCGTCCACGAAGTCTCGCGAGAACTTGGTGCCGAAGAGAACATCTTCACTGCATCCTCCCCACTTCCATCCCTCGCCGGGAGGTCCCTACAGGCGACAAACGTATGTTAGCGTCAACCTTTCGTGCTAACATTGTAGTAAAATTCTGTCAAAAATGCGTTACTCTAGCCTAGTTAAACCACGCTTATAGCAGCCCGCCCAACATCCGACCGTCCTCCTAGAAGAGGGACCAGTTACAGCTCCGTAAGGCAGAGTTTGTGTCACACAGACTATAGCATAACTCAATCTACGTCAGTTTTGTGCTAGCAAAACATTTCTGTTTTTCAGCCTACGTCTATGGAGGCTCCCCGTCTGGTCACCTGACTCAGTCAAGTTACAATGACATTGTTCATTGTTCGTTTCAGTCGTCTAATTGGCCGCCATTTTTGTTGGTAAGCTTCGATCGATATCGTTACCTTGTGTCGTTGTCACAGCCGCATTCCGGAGAGTTTCCTCTGGGCATGCTTTAGTGCCGCTGTAGCCCACCCCTGCCGAGGTGATGGCGTGAACGAAGGCAGCTTCTCTTGAAGCTGTTGAACAAAAACACAACGAAACACGTTTTCTTCGTGACTGCTTAGAACATCACAGCTAAGGCTTAGGTCACATTTCAAAAAAGGGGCCCGGCCGGGCAGCTTTCGGGAGCGAAAGCAATGATATAAAAGACATCAAAATACACAAAATGTCAAACTAAGATTCTAGGGCACAATTTGTTCATTTTTCTAGGTATACAATTTGATACTTCGTTTCTTTAAACATCCCGGTCGGGCCCCGGTCTGGAAATGTGACCTAAGCCTAATCGGGTGCCGTTATTCATTTTTTTTGTGTGTGCACATTTCCGACATGTAAAGTACTTAGAATTCGTGACAAGAATGAGAATAGATCTTCGGATGAACAGAAACGATTTTTCTTCATGTGACAGTTGCGATGTGTACGGTATCAACATGCGCGACACATAACTCTTTTATCTTGGCGCCAACCGTGCCAGGTGAAGAACACTATGTCTACCACTTAACCCAGGGTCATAAGTTCACAAGGTGGTAGGTCGACTACAGACTATCAATATTCCTGTAGATCAAAGAATCCAAATTGGTTCTAAAATAGTCATGGCTAACCACAGAAACACGACGGGTTAAGACGTTGCTAGAGAGTAAGTAGTAGGTACAGACAGCGTTGCCACGAGCTACGAGATGGTGGTCATTGATAGCCGTGCCACCCACGAGGGGTCATGAGACAAATTCTGCGCGCATCCGTGTGGATCTTTAAGAGCTACATCACAAAGAATGAAGATTATCATGATAAGTCTTTCGGAATGTCTTCCATGCTGCTGATGTTTGTTTGACGTCTGTGCAAATCCACAGAGCAAGTCTGATCTAAGAGGAAGTGTTTAAAGATTGCTGACATATGATATATATTAGATACGTGTGCATGTTGTGAGTGTGATGATGTAGATTTAATGTGTTAATATCATTTGTTGATATATGTGTAGGTAGTTTCCAAACATAAGCAGAAAAGAAGAAAACTAAATGCACAGTTGAGTGACAGCAACAAGGATTCGAACTCATGACCTTTCGGTCCAGAAACAGGGTCGCTAACCACTGGATCACACACACAATACGACGCCTAATGTTTCTCTTACGTGTGTTGATCTTCTGGTGTCATCATCATCAACACCTACCTCTGTTGACGGCCGGACCGAGTATGGAGTCCCCTGCACGTGGTCGTGGGAGTGTTTTTGGTGTGGTACTGATGTTTCCTATGGTTGGGAGATGTAAGAGTGTGGGGTTAGGGTCGGACCACAAGCATATCAACCAAATGGTCAAAAACATAGGCGGGTCTGGAAACGGCTTCAAACAACGCGTGAAACAACCAAGGAAATGACATAACATCCTTGGTGAGACAGACCAACAGTGCAGTTTTATCACGGCAGTTCATGATTTAAGACTACGGCAGAGGCAGCATTGGTTCATTTTGAAAGTAAAACTTTGGAAAAATGATGACTTTAAACTTGGTCCGACCCTAGTGGTGGTGATGATAATGATGATGATATTTGTGAGTTCTGATGCAGGTACAGTAGAGGATATGAGTGAATGGTTAAGTGTAGAAGAAGCAGATGAGCAGAAACCGCGAGTGTACGAAAACGTGAATGTCACGGTGTGAATATGGTGAAGAGTAGCACCTCAGTCTAAGATGACATTATGGAAATATGTACATTCGGGAATAAGTGACTGAGGATGACAAAACAATCGGTCGAAATTTCGGTGAGTGTATAGCATTCTCTGGGAAAAACAACGAGCAGAATTTCCCCACATTTCCTAGCAACGCTACTTAAGTGAATAATAGATAGCAATACCTCTGTCTAAGACTGGTCCGAAGATGGAGACCTGTCCCTGGACGGTGGTGCAGTTCCAGCGGCGGCCGCGGAACTGGTGCTGGCACTCCCGAATCCCCAGCTTCGTGCCGTCCGCAACGAACGGCATGATCTCGTGAAACTTCCGGCAGTACCGGATCTGTCTCGGCACCAAACCTGGGAAGGGAAGAATAGTCAATTTTAGTGGAATTTCTTAAGATGATTGGTCACATTTCAACTTAGAATCAGTTCTGTGCGTTGTGAAACAAACCCCATACAGATCATTGAATTTGTCTAGTATTCTACTGCAGACCCACCGTCCCCCATACACGCCCTTACCTGATGTACTACTGCAGACCCTCCATCCCCCATACACGCCCTTACCTGATGTACCACTGCAGACCCTCCATCCCCCATACACGCCCTTACCTAAAATACCACTGCAGACCCCCCATACACACCCTTACCTGGTATACTACTGCATACCAGCGGCCATCTTCTTCCCTGCCCTCCCGCGTTGGAAGCAGCGAGCGAACTGAACTGTGGTCCCACCGCTAGATACCTGCAGAAAAAAATATTTAAAAACTGTGTTAAATGTTAGGCTCTTAGAATCAAATATACATGTATTTATTTTCATCTAACAACATCATCATTTTTCAATTTAATTCTATTTGCATTAGTCCATTGTGATGACAAAAGTTTAATAAACAAGCAATAGAAATTTATCAACGATTTCAATTTGATTCGCAGCGTGCAATCATTAAAATGCCCAGGGCTGATCGAACTATAGCGAACTTTTGTAACACGACTGTATAACCGAATATCATTAATATGTTCACTGAAAGTGGTCAGCTCACTAAATCTTATAATTAACTCGAGAAGCAAGCTGTCACTCTGGGCGAGCTGTGGCCCTCCGTTTCATTAAGAGCCAAGGATTTGTTTTTGCAGATTACGGGCACTTCATCTACTGAAGAGTTGTCTACGTGGGACGGATTCAATTTGTGGACCATATGGTCTTCACCTCTCCTGCTCCACACAATTAGCTTCAACAGGGGGAGTGCGCCGCGTGCTGGGCAGGAGAAGTGTTTTCTCGTCAATTGGTTTGGAGCAGGTGGCAAAGTGGCACGACCTACGCGTCAACAACTTCTCTCCAGCCAAAGGCAGGAGTCTCCAAGTAGAGGTTGGGGGGGGGGGGGTTGTGTGCTCATCTGTCAACGCCATCCAGTATAGTTTTCGTAGCGAACTAATCAGGGCCCACGAACTAACTGGTTCATTGTTGTTGACCCTTAGTGATAGCAGCCACCTGATTGGTTCTCGCTCAATAGAGATCTGCTGGATGTCGGCTACTGTTAACGGGGTAGCTTCATCTTCTTGTAATTGTTAAACCACAATCTAAGAGCTATTCCTCCAATAACTTTTTGAAAGAAAATAACTTTCTCCGTGTCGTTTGAATAACCGTTTGATGAGGGAGAGGCGACAAGCTCCTAGTCCAACCTCTGCTTGAAGAGTAGAGGGTGGTTCTCTCACAGGGAGAGGGTAACTCGCCTGCGCAAGGAGATTGCTTAATGGAATTCTCTTGTAGCAAGAACCGTACAACCTTCCAAATCAAAGAGAGGGGTCGTAAGCAAGTAATTGTGAGCTAGGATAAACGATATTAAATATTTCCCGAGCACAGCAAGAATATATGCCGGCCTAGCTGAAATTAACAGTCTATTATATTATTTTAAAAAGGTTTCGAATAATATTATCTGACGTTGTAGACAGTTATGAAATTACTGCGAGCTAGATATAAAGTAAGAACTAGGTAGGTAGGTAGACATAGAGTACTGAGACCCGATCCAAGGTCCACCACCCCTGATCATAATCATTCACCCAACAAATGCAAAAATACTTTTCTTGTCAATAAAATTTCACGGCAGACCGTCGCAACATTCTGTAACCACATTTTTTTACAAGCCGTCTTGTTGCTCAGCTGGAGATGACCAAAGGGTCAAAACTATAAAGTGAATTCTGAAGAGCGTTTGCGGGTGTACCGGAAATAGAGCAAGTGCAGACAGACTGTTTTGGCATTGCAACTTTTCGATCATTCATCACGTTTTCCTCTAAAACATAGGCGAGAAACTTAAACATTCTTTTGCATATGTCTACCAATTGTGGTTTGCAGTGTCTGGTGAGCGAGATGTCAAAAAGATTACTCTTGGTTATAGAGTGACCTTTGACGAAGTCGATGAAAATGTTATAATGAACAACTTTGAAGCTCTTGGTCCTTCTATGTCCATGGACAGTGACATCAGAATACCTGTTATTACAAAGGAGAAAATGGTCATCTCTCAGTACATGAAACCAAACCCATTCGGCGATCCTAATGCCAGCCACGTAATGAAAAAAAAAAGCGTTGGAATCTCGCTTCGACTCTTCGGTGCTTTCAGTCGTTTACACAAATAGTCCTTTTATGCACGTTACGCAAGTATTCAAGTGAACTGAACTGGCATAGAAATGTTTGTATTTCTCCAGTGACTGTAAAATCTATTGACTTTTCCGCCGACCAGCTGTCTTTTGAAGACGCAGCGTGTGTCATTAAGGGCTGTGGATCGGACAAACGGTGTCGTCATAACGAGCAAGACGGCAATGGCCTCTAATTAAAGAGTGCGGTTTTTACATTGTACATATTTGTGGACCTATACATTACACCATTCACGCAAAGTGGCCCACACTAACAATAGATTTGATAGCTGTTGGTTTTCCCATGCCCACTTTGAAAGGACCTTAAGATAAATACTGTATATTAACTCCAACTACTGACTAATGATCGCGGTTACATACATATGGTATCCTTGCATTTGAATGGCTGCTCAACACTGGTTTAACGTTGGTTGAAGGTTAAGTCCTTTGATCAGTATGGGTACTTCTATACCCCTTCCACGCGCTGAACATTCTTGAACCTGGCTTAGAAGTGGATTGTGTGGGCTCTAACAAAGCATATGTCATCATTAGTGATCATTAACGCTTCAAGCTAAGGCCTCGGTCACATATACGTTGCTGCGATCGTTTTACGATTTCTAACAGGAGGAATTCTTGTGATAGCTGTGCATGAATGTGTCCAGCAACATTCAGCTGTCGTAGATTCTTGTCTATAGTTGATACCGTCATATCATGGATGAAACTTCTACAGCAAAAAATCGCACGACTACCTACAAGACGAATATGACTATGGCGTGACGTACACAACTCAATTCATGCTACCAATACTTTCAACTCGATCTGCAGCCTTGTCACTGTAATACTTCTCATGATGACTGCTGTAGTGGCTGATGAGACCACGATACAGTCAGTCCTAACTCCCGAGGTTGATGCCAGCTCGTGGAGCCCCCAAGAGAGTAGCCGTTGACGTGTTTACATGAAGTGCAAGAGAGATGTGTGGGAAATGTGGGACCTTCCCGCACCTCCACAGTAGGAGAGATGGGGGCGTTACAACATAGACCTATGATACTACGGGATGAAAAGCTACCCAATTTACGAAGGAATGTTATAGCATTGCTTGTTTACCTCAAATTCTTGGTAGAGACCACACATTAGCGATTCTACCCTATAATAATGTTAAGCTCCGATTATTATACTTTTAACCACAGACAACCTACAACATAAACACCTGCACATCCGCAAGACGATATTTGCGATAACTAGGCATAACTTGACTTGTATCTCCCGACTGTTATCAGTAAAGAAACCTTTTTGATGACCCAGCTCTTAAAATCTGTGTGTATTATCTTCCATTGTGTTGTTGTATTTGTTGAGTATTTGACAGTATTGTTGAGACACTGACCCGTAGACTTATCCTTACCGATGGGTCACTGATCATGCACTTTGCGTTCAGAGATGTACCGATAAGAATAGAGACAGTCTATAATACAGACATGCACCGCCCTTGTGTTTTACCCTTGCCGACACATTGTCCTGAGTAAGGAAGGCTCTAGTACACAACAGCCAGCATTCCTTATCCAATCCTATTCATCATCCCGATATGATTTTCTTTAGAGACAACAAATAATCTCTGAGATCCCGAGAAACCTGAAGAATCCAACCTTCCTCTTTAATTATGTCTAAGAACGTAATGACGTTGAAGTTCCGATTTTCTCTTAAGGGTGCTTAAGTCAGATTTATCCCATGTCTTATAATCCCGGCGATACAATACATGACCGCAGTAAATACGGTAGTGTTGGACCACACACCACTCGGCAAGCTTTACCTGAAAACACGCCACCCCCAGGGCTGTTTACGCACCTTTCCTTATCTCATCCAACAATCTCACATCCTGCAAACGTCGAGAAGCTTCCTACCAAGGTAGACATTCTCTAAACCGGTTTGTTCTAGCATGAGAAAATAGCTACATGTACCCACTCGTTGTATCATCATGTTAGATCTATATCCATAATGATCGTCATATGATTTTAAAGGCTATTGAAATAGCTTGCACAATAAAGCACTAATCCCATAATTACATCAAAGTAAATAAATCACAAACAAGAAGAGGGGTGTATAAGGTATGTCTATGTCGGTGTACCTTAAAGTGTACGTGCAAGTTTCACACGACTTGTGAAGCTACAACACCTGTTTCTATGATGACGTGTATCTCAACACGGTAAAGACTACAATTAATCCACAAGGACGTCTCCTGTACTTCCTTACGCCTTTGTACGAATTGTAATAGTAAGTTTTCCCATATCGAACCATTCCAGGTATTCAGGATTGCTGTGCAAGATTCCTCTCTGATTTTTGCTCACCAACGATGCTGTGTTATGTCTCTAAACAAGCTACTGTTGTAGCAAACGTTAGACAAATATAGTTACCAGTTTCACCTTGGCACACAGAGTCTACCTGACAGGAGAACAATGGCAGAGATAATGGGATGCCCCCTTCTTGAACCCTATCAGGCACCGCCGGCAGGACCGGGCCTGAATCACACGGTTCGCTGCGTGGCCTTTCTCGGGCTTTCATGGCTTTGAATGACTGACAAATCATCATATCTGCTGAGTGAATAGCCGACATAGCGCCGCTTCATTTTCCGTTACATTAACAACAGCCACTGGTCACTGATGTTATCAGTCAGGATGTTATTCATTACTCAAACTTAGCTACAAACGTAACAAAGAGGAGACCATCTGAACCAGGTGCCATGTAGTATGCATATGCCAATACATGGCTGATCAAAATGTTATGAACAATGCGAATACTCTTGAGGAAAGATGAAACTAGAAATTCTAAAAAAACTTTAGAAGACGGAACGAAGCAATATATATATGTCCAATAATTTTACCTAATTGACGCGCTCAGTTTGCCATCGTACGACGATCGTTAGACAAATAAGACCTATCTGTTTTCGGGGGGTTATGTTTGTGATTTGTTTTCCAAAGGTCTTGTGACACGAACACATTTGACTTTGATGTGGTAGAGTCTTTAAGCTGACTCTGATAGTACCGATAACTGACATATAATGCTCTAAGCCAGCAATTGTTCGTACCAACTAACCAAGACGGATGAATTTCGTCCAATATAAGTACCTACTAGTAATTGATGTCCTCAATTTTTTCATTGTACATCGATCGCACGACCATCGTTCGACGAATGTGACTGGTCTCCTACTGAGAATCTTAATTATTTGCTACAGGCTTCTGAATTAGCGCTGTAGCTCTGTGTTGGTCACCAAGGTTATTCCTCGGTAAACATATATTGTCCTTGGCCTTGTGGTAACTACTTATTGCTCTTCTGGTGAAATTAACTTGGTCCGGAACAAGACATTGTAATTCTGTGCTCTGATTAGCCACTAGAGGAACAGAAGCATTGGCTTTGGTTACACAAATTACCAGGTGAGGTCAAGAGTGAAATGATGTTAGGAAAACCACATCCTCTGCGGTATCAATGCGCGCACTGTCCTCGTGATCAGCAGCACCTATTTGTTTGTTTCAAGTCAATTCAATTGCAACCGCAGGATCAAGAGCTCAATCGGATTAGAAATTGTGTTTCTAACGTTTGGCATCCACCTGTATCGATGTGATCATCACACATATTGGAATATATGAAGAAGGATTATGATATAATTGTGTAAATAGTGGTTTGCCTTCGTCAATGCAATACTCTTTTTAACTCCAGTCATTGATGTCCTAGTTGGTGTTCTACTGGATGTGATGATTTGAACATCATTCAAACACGTCGTTCCTCAATACTAAAAGAGACCTGAAGACAGCGTTGTCTATCTACCAGTGAAAACATCATCGACGTTCAGATAGACGCTACACTGCTGCTAGCCTGTCGCCCAATTGTCTGAGCTGGTCGTAGACACAAAATTTGTCATTGAGCACGGTGACATTCGTCTTACTCTTTTTGTCGATACGACAACATTTTTCCGTCACAAGACATCCGAATTTTGTACGACGCGTCCACAATGCATTGTCTCAAGATCGAAAATGTCTTTAATCTGCCGTCGTTACGTAAACCTATCTTACGTAGTTCCAACAATTGACCGGGTCTTCACTATAGAAATGCCCTGCCTACTAATTTTTCTGTTAATTGTTTCCTTAATGTTTATACCTACTTTCATTTTATATTTCCAACTTTTAGTATAAGAAATATATATGTATATATAATTAGAGAGAAGCATAATCTTGCAGTGTGGCAATACTAGCCGGCCCAGGTGCATGGGCAAATTCCTCTCCGCTTACGTACAACTCAGGTGGTACGGAGAGCCACGCAGAGCGCACCGCGGACAATTATCCCTCCCCGTCCCCTGACAGTACCGCCGCCCAGAACACCGTAATCACCCGCTAATTATACAGAAGCAGTTAATGAGTAAGTATGGCATTAATGACAGGGGACTCATTCTGCGCCATGCCTTAGGAGCTGTGCTGAAGTCATAGCAAGCGGTGAGATAAGCACGTAGTCTCGGAGTAATTACACCCCAGATTACACCTCTGCTCCCCGACATTACCACTAATCACGCAACGTGGGGACAATAGGCACGGGATTCTTCAGTACAGGGTAGGAATACGCGTACAGAATCTGGTTAACAACATCTTCGAAAAGTTTGCCGTTCGTCGTTATCATGATGCGGATGCTATTGCCTAATCACCAGAACTTAAGTAATTTTAGTGGCCGAAAAAGTAGTATACATCGGTCAAATAAGGTGAATTATTTGCGGAGGCAGCTAGCCAGTGGATGTTCTTGGGCAAATGAATCATTCTGATTGGCCAATTTATGTTCTTTTTAGCCAACAGTTAAGTGTAGTACAGACTACATCAAAGTGGCAACTTTATGGTTTGAATTAATTGCCGTGAAATTGCCTCGACGGTTTGGCCTGTTACAAAGTTGGTTCGATCATCTCCAAAGATTGCGCCGAGGGCGAGCGGGCATCATTACCGCACATTGTCCCGTGAACCGGGGTGACTTCTTCCAGGCTGTTGGTTGCGCGTCTTTGTTGTGGGGAGGGGGGCTGTGAAGGCGGTGATTATGATGATGTACGGTGATATACCACGCAGGTGAGAACAAACGGTGCTGTTCACCACAATTAGAGGAGTGGAAATTGAGGAGGAACAGGCCGCACAGGTGTACGGCCGGAGGGCTAGGGGGCGGGGAGAGATACGCAGGCGCGGGCGGCAAGCAGCTTCTGAAGGCTTGGGAACAAACTTATCACACAAACATGCACCCTCTAATTTTGCTGTACTCAGAAGAGGAGCAGAAACATTACCCCACTGATATGTGCCCCAGGGAGAGTGTAGAAGAAGAACAGGATTCTGTGGCATCGTCTTTTCAATGCGGCTTCTGAAGGCATGGGAACAAACTCTTCAAACAAACATCCATGCACCCTCTAATTTTGCTGCACGTAGAAGAGGAGCAGAAACATTATCCCACTGATATGTGCCCCGTGATAGTGCCTTACATAATATAGAAGAAGAGCAGGCTTCTAACGTTCTGTAGCATCGTCTTTTCAAAGAACCGTGATGTCATCAAAGAAAGGCATTCTGAAGTGTGATCGCTCATTATCTATGTAATAATTGCATGTTTGAGGTATACTGACAACTGCCAGTTGCATTTCGTCATACCAGTCGTTCTTCTTGGAACACTTAGGAGAAGGCAATGTTTGAGGAGTTTCCATTATGAATCTCTCAACAGTAATTAGGGTTCTAATGACGTGGGTACATGGTGACAGTAGCCCAGCTTCGCGTCCGAGTCCGGACACGACTGGAAATGGGAGTCACAATGTCCTTTTCATGGGGTTTCATGCTATATATCATCTGTGTGCGTATAAGAACCCCACACACTTATCGAGTATTTGGTACATGACCCGGCGTGCTAGTGCTTGGCTAAATACGCTAGCCGTAGCGACGACGCATTACCTACTACCAAGGAGGTTTAACCTCCTTGCTACTACCTTCTTTAGAGAGTCACACAGCATGTTTCACCTCAACGGAAAATAACTGTTTGCTTTACGGTACCAAGATAATGGAATTATTACTTATTTCAGATCAATTAAGAGCACTAAACAAACAAAAAACACAAGGGATGGACTTTCAAGTTTCTAGCTGCAGGAGCTAACGAAGAGCTACTGGAGACTAGACGATTGTTGATACATTCTTTATGGGGACAACAATGGAATGTCATGTCTATGTCAGGTAGTGTTCTTGTAGACATGTCCATCAACATCGTGGCCTTTATACTGGTGGATGACCTTTTCTGCTGGCCGAGTCAGGGAATCCCTAAACAATGACAGATGTCTGGAAGTTTGTTTCTGTTTATGTACATGTATGGGTTAACGACTGGGGGACCATTGAAAGAGAGAGAGAGAGAGAGAGAGGAGGCGGGAATGGTGGTCTTCAAAATAGGAGACAACGAATGATCCATCCATGGCAATGGCTTACAGATTACATATCTATTACCGTTACAACGGTTGTATGAAGTAATGTCATCAGAGCATTGTTCCAGACCGATTCTACGTTATCATGCATAATCCTAGCGTTTTCGACTATTCAGTTTTCTTGAAAGTCTGGATGCCGGTAGTTGATTTACTAAGAACCCTATGCTACTTACAGTCCTTCCACTAGTCAGGTGTCGGGGAGGCCCCAATAAGCCCCTGGAATCAAGAACCATGTAACAAAGGTTAATCTAACCCGACCGTGAGTGGATAAAGCCTGTCTCCTAACCGCTCCCTTCCACAGTAGTTCCTGACATGTGTTTATTACATTTTGACGACAGGCGCGTTGATGGCTGACTGAACATATTACCGGCACAAAAGAATTCCAACTTACTGTCTATTTCCCCTGTCAGATACACATTCCATCAGATTCTTCGCCAAAGGTTGCACTTTGAGGATCTTAAAAACGGTGTGATTTTATGGAATCTCCTATTCATTGGCGAAAATGTTTTTGATAGCCCAAATAGTACAAGATTAGCACTATAGGTGTAATAAGCTAGAGGGGTTATTGAGTTAGAAATAGGATAGACTTTCGTTAGCCTGATTAAATCTGGCTTATAGCAGTTACAGCCCTGGACAGCAGAGTTTGGGTTACACAGACTAGACTTTCGTATGGCCGGTATTTTCGTCCAAAAGCAGTACTCAGGCAACTGGATATGATTTTGGAATTTTCATTTGACGTATAGTACATATTGTACATACTGTGCACACATGTGTTTTATGCCTGCGATCTAACACGATCATACACAAGTTTCAGTGCTTTCTTTCGTGTATGTAGAAGCTTCTTCCTGTAAGAAAATATTCCCCCTCCATGATGAGACAGGTTTCCTCAGGTGAAACAACAGGTATGACGGCGGTCCACCCCACACCTGGCGAGAAATTGCGGCTGAAAGCGAGCTTGTTTGTTGCCACCTGGTCAGCCCCCCTGAAAGCCCGTCCCGTTTCACGCGTTCTTGAGCCGCCGATATTCGCTGGATCTGAAAGCTTTCTGGCTCCGGTCTTCTCTTTATTTCCCGGGCTTTGCACCCACAATGGATGGGCCGTTTGCGTGAGGAGACTTTTGACATCTTATACCTACCTTGTCGTTGACCCAGGGGTGATATGAGTGGTGTTTACAGACATACTGTAGGTCTAAAGTCCTGCCAACAAGACGCACTACTGCGCTGTTTGCTAACGTTCGCTTCTATGAATTATTCAACTGATCCTTGACATATCACAATCGGAGACGGCGGCAAGTATGCCAAATATGTGTTTCTTTGTGAGTTTAAGAAATGAATGCGACTGGGAATCCTTTACGCCCATCTAGACACGCCCATGTCCAATTACCTTCTCGTCATTCAAGATCTAGACCAACAGCACTGCGCACCTGTAAAGGTCGGTGGCACGTGTAAATAGTAACTGTTTAGTGTGTTAAACAGGCAGGCTGACAATGTGGAGCTACTTAGGAAGCCATCAGCATTAAACCGCATATGCAGTGGCTCGGAACCTGTGTCAACATCGCAGCGGTTCAGACGGTTGGGTTGACCAATCATGTACTGAGTTCATCTACGCATGACGGAATTCGTTCGTTCGTTCAGACGTTTGTAGTACATGTACAGTAGCTAATGGTACATTGTAGTGGTGTCTGTAGCTATATTTCAAAAGGAAGAGTTTGCCAGATCTTCCCCTTTATTTTAACGCGCATCTCCTCGAACATGGGACCCCCATTTTACGTCCCTTAGGAGTTTAGAAAGACATGTGCAGCCCCAACCGAGCCCCAAGCATACATAGCAAGAACTGAGACCTGTAATCCCTAGAGTTACACACAGACAACAAGAACTAATGCAACGGAGTCGACTAAACGACGTTTGAGACCGATTGCGGACGAGATATCATGTTTGAAGACATCAGACTTTCTAAAGACGTCCACATGACAAAGCAAACTACTGTTCCTATTATACATCATGGCCTTATAGGGAGAGCTATCCACCGTCCGAGCACGGTAATCAAATAATGTCTGTCTGCGGCGTCTGGGTAGATGTGGATCTGGGGATGATACCTTGTTTTGGTCGGACGCATGGTTAGAAATGCGTTCAAAGCGCCTCAATTATGTAGTAATGAAGACGCACATGTCATGGACAGACTGGTGCAAGGTTGTGTCTCACGCGTTAGTCATCGCGGTTACATAATGTTACAGTGTTAGTCATAGCGGTTACAGCAGGTTACACAGCGTTTTTCTCCAAGTAAAGGTTGTGGTCGGGGGATAGATCGAAACCTTTGATACTTGGGGAATAACAAAGTGTTAGTCATAGCGGTTACAGCGCTTTTTTCTCCAAGCGGGGGATAGATCGAAACCTCTACTTGAAGAATAACAAAGTGTTAGTCATAGCGGTTACAGTAGTTTACACAGCGTATTTGTACGGCCCACTACCGATCAAAATGAGAGATGGAGGGGGAAGGAGTCTGGTCTTTGGACGAGCTGCCTAAGAGCACAATACGCTTATGGGTAAAAGATATATAGCATTAAGATGTTTTGTAGAAACATCACCCTTTCCCGTAAATCATTGTATCTACAAGACAAAACAGACTAAGTGCCTTTAAACGTCTTGTCGTAAATAGCTTGACACAGGAAGCGATGAGTTATCAGTTGCGATCTGCTATGATAGTTGGTGTATCGACTTTCACGCAGGACCCATTGCCTGAGAGTAAACTATCACTGTAGCGTTCTCCAACCCCGGTGTCGTATTGTGTCCGCGGGTCATGTCTTCCTGCCTCACCGTCTTATCACATTCCACATCGGCTCACGGAAAGTTATCGTCATACCTGAAAAATTGAGACATCTGTGCCCCGGTTTACAGACCATGTAGTCTTGTCTATTCGGTGGTAGTTGTATAAGGTGCAGCTCACTAATACATATGGACATCACGTTGTCGTAAAGTTGTTCAGTGGAATTCAATAGCACAAGATCTTCGTAGATTTCCTAAGGGCATTCGACGTCCCTGGACGACCTTAATTGGTAGTTGTCAACCGTCCTCAAGGATACAGTGACATGGGCTGTAAAGGGACCTAATTGCAAGAAGATAACGAAAAGTACAATTTTCCATTGAAAAAGATAGTAAACCCCCTTTTGTTGCGGCATTTTTCCACATGAAGTGATGAAAGACGTAAAAAGAAGCCTAAACGTTTTATTGGGCTTAAGGCGGTTCTGGTACGTAAATCAACGAAGTGATGGTTGTCTAAAGTTTGCGAAATTATTGGTAGGTATTCAGAACAGCATGTCGCCATTGATAACAGCACTGAAATACAAATCAGTCTCCTCCATCACAATGCTTCCTGACATAAACAACACTGACCATTACCATTTCTGTCTTCCAACCATGCAAGAAGTTTAAAACAAAGGTCCAAAACAAAACCAGTATGGAAGATGAGCCTGAACAGGTAACGGCGCAGCCCTATTCGTCTTATGACGTCGTACGACTTTGTCGTAGGTCGTGGAACGATTTGGTTGAAGATACAGAACCAACTGTAGACAAGGATCTGAGACAGCGTTTTCCGTTACAACGACAGCTCAACTTTGCAGGGTTGTCGCATTCAAGATTGTCGCAAGAATGCCATGTGACGATCATACGACCTCTTTGACCCCTAGGGAAATGCAGACAGTGCTAAAACTCACCAGAATCGTTCAAAGTCTAACGGCGCTTTCTGATGTCAATAGGGCGTCACCTCGCCATTGCCACCAAGATCAGCAAAGCTCTGCCCACACCTTGGATGGAACCACATGATAGTCCTGCGGCAGAAAAACCTTTTCTTCCCGAGCCTTTCGGCGGATATCCTGGCTCAGACACATCAACCACTCAACAATACTACCAGGAACCTCCTAATGCCATTGTCCTTTGACTCTCGTACAAGCAAATAAGCCGACTGTTTGATACATTAGTATATGTAGATAAACCCGCTCCTGTGCCACAAGTGTCACCGACAGAAATGGTTGAGACCTATATACAATACAAGGGAACGCCTGGATGTAAGTAACGATTACGGGATGATCTAAATGTACATATTTGATATGCCGACACAATATCAATCTCTGACAAACTGAAATAACTGACTAACGCTGATGTCATTGCCCAGGTGTCATCAAAGACATTTGCACCTGTAGGAAATATTTATTCTTAGATCTAAGTTCTTGAATTATGTGATAAAGTTATTTAGTAATTTCACCCAGTCTTGCCAACTACATCGTTTGAAAAGCCCTTGCATTTTCGAACTGAAATCCCGTGCAAGACCTCTGTGACAAGTTGAACTCAAGAAACAGTGGTCCCCTTAGATTTGGATGACACACTATATCAATACTGTTGGTGTATCATACATAACCGCCATTACCCGAGCTATTGGTAAATCATGTTAAATGTAGAGCAAAGTTTCGGATATCACTTAAACAACATGCTTTCCTGGGTTACGTACTATCTTTAGATCTATAGATTTTTCCCTTTCATTTAATGGGATTTTTCAAATTCTCAGAGTTTTCTGAAAACATCAATTTAAATGGCCCAAAATTAAATGTGAAATGACGAGTGCTGGGGCATATGGATAAGTGTGGAAGCCTCCAACAGGCCTTCCAGGGGTCCTGGAAACTCTTATAGAATAATTTGGCAAAAAGACGGTGGATAACTGGCCAGGATTCAGTCCAAAGGAAGGGTCGCATTTCCAAATGTTACCTCACGGTGGTCGAACTACCATGGCAAATTAACTCCTATATAGCCAGTGTGTAAAAGGCGAGTAGAAACAGTCTCCTGATTCCCGGGATTCGTGCGCCGCGCCGAAACCGGGTCACCAGACCGCAAACCCAGCAACGTAAACCACTATGCCAAAAGGCTGAGAAGCATTTGGCATGGTCGGTTTGGCGGTTCTTGAACCCCACTGTTACAAGCCTGGTAGTGACTATAGAAGACCGACTCACGAGCTAGCTGAATCTTATCTTAGAAGAGAAAGGTTATCTGAACAGTCCTGTCAGCAGTGAGCAGTTCCTTGATGGATGCACACCTGCACAGTAACATCTCAATCCTCCTCTTCTCTAATTATTACCCCGCCACATTCTCCTTTTCACTGGCTGGGAGATCTTATCTACTAAAGCGGAGAGGAATTCTATTTTCTGCCTGACGATGTAGACTCAGTGCAGGGCCATTTCTAAGAACCTGATTATTCAGTAGTTACAGGATATAAAGTTTAGCTCTTTCTTATAAGTCGTGGCATTGGTTATGAAGAATCATAGATTTGTTAACCTACTTGAATAGACCAAATCTTCCACAACAATGTTAGTGGAATAGCTCATGAAAAGTGTAAATAGTAACTCTGATAACGCACGGTGAAGATATCTCTGGTGGTAAATAAACAGCCAACACAGCCATATTTACGATGTATTATCAATACTCATAATTGCAGTGATTACGTTAATTGCCAAAACGATCAAAATCAATGTGTTGGTCATTTCTTTATGTCATCTTCATATATATTTTAGATTGAATATACACTATTAGATTATTACTTAGGAGTATTCACAGAGCGCAAATGTAACGCAGCAAAAAGTGTGTCAGCGCACTTCCGTGTTTACTTTGTCTCAGACAGTAAGTACCGTACCCTGGATGCTAGCCTCTACGCAAGCCGGCCCACTCCGAACGTCCGTCCGTACCCTTACAGTTACACGCCAGCTATAAACAACTAGAGCAGCCCCATGCCCAACGTGAACGCCGTCCCAGATAAATTCTTGCTACCCTACAAGAATAGCTGTATCTATAACCGAGAGAACCTTGCTATACGTACTAGGGTTGACTGGACGTTACAACCCGCTAAAACAAACATGTCTGGCCCCGGGGTAACGTCGCAGAATCAATATAAATATTCACGTCTTGCATCGACGACAAAGCAGCCGAAGACGTCCTAATCCTCCCGGAGACTAGGGGCTTAACAAAACGTCTTATCAGGGCCATAATGACAGATGAAGAGGAGATAGACATCGACAAAAGGCGCGAGGAGAAACCTTGTCGTCGGCTCAATAAAAACCCGGGTGACTACTGGGGTGATGGATGTATTTTTCAGCCACATTATCTCCCCGGCTTTCACGGACCCGATTGTTATGCGATAAAGATCATAATGGATAATGATAAGGGCTTTCATCGGGCCTTTCCTTGAGAAAAGAACAAAATATCAATTGAATAGAGCGTTTATCATAATGATCACTCCCGCCTGTAATGTGTGTACAATAGACGCATTAGTTATGCCGTGGGTGAATTTCTCATCTTCTCTCCCACAGATAACTACTGCTTCGGTATGATAATTTGATACGGATATATCCATGGCTATTCATGAACTAAATCTGATAAATATCTATAACTATAAGCTTTAGAGCTGTTAAGGTGAATTGGTGTAGGACGAAATGGGTGGCAGAATCTACTGTGGGACTTACATGACATAAAATTATATTTTCTAAGCATTACGGTCCGAAATTATCTCTATGCTGCTACATTTGTCCAAGGACGTTACATTGATGTAACGTCCTTGATTTGTCTACAGGCTTTGATTATATACTCGATTTGAGAGGCAATCCGATCTATGCCAGCCAATATTACCTCTATTTATAATGTCCAGTTCAGTTCAGTCGAGGACATCATCAGATGCCAACATGTATCTAACCACTGCGTTTACCAATTCCA
Source organism: Branchiostoma floridae (assembly GCF_000003815.2). NCBI lineage: Eukaryota > Metazoa > Chordata > Leptocardii > Amphioxiformes > Branchiostomatidae > Branchiostoma > Branchiostoma floridae. Next base: position 10,974,343 of record NC_049996.1, read on the forward strand.
ATGTACGGGTCTGAATTACATTAATACAGGCAAGAAACATAACCATAACGCAGCACCAGACGGAGATGAATCGTCTTTTTGCTGTTCCCTGACGTTAATCTGTTGTTTTCGTTACTGGCTATCATCCCGACATTGTTATTGATGAGTTGGATCAATGCCACAAAAATCAGCCCGTAAGAAAAAGACACCGGCTGGAGCTAACAGGTCTAACCCCCGGAGATTTGGTGCTGGAAAACACAATGGATCATTACTGGTCCAAATTTCATATCAATCTCAGGGGAAATCTTCAAGAAAGGGTCGGTAATTAATTTCAACGCCAACTATGGGTGAAGCAATAACTAGTATCTACCAGACTGGCTACGCTGGCTATCATAGGGAGAAAATTTGCCAGGGTAGTGTTGCTACCAGGTGGGTTGGTCGGAGGGGAAACATGAACCTTAGCGTGGACTGACTCCACTGGCCAAGCTCCCGATTTTCCCCCGAATTCTACGATTCCCGTACCCCGTAGGAGGGCCTGGTGGAGGCTAAGCAACAACCACAACGAGGGGCCCTGAACAAGATCCGTACTTGTTCGTTATGTAACTTTTGTACAACGGTGATGCAATTAAGAGTTCAGAATAAACTGAAAAATAACAGATATGCTATGCTAAAGAGAATAATCTTTATGCTATAGATGAACACCCTTGCTGCATTTTGTATAGAGTCTCTAAGTTAATCATTCAAGTTCTCGATTCAATTACCATTACGTTATGTAATATATTAGCCTGCGCACCAATATAGGCGTTTGAGATGGCAGACAACCAGTATTACTTGCATCACAAGTAAAATCACCATCACGAATGTACGTACAAGGCTTTAAAACATATCAGTGGGCACAATTTCTCGACGTTGCCCCTAAATTGTATCTCCAAGAAGTCTTGAGGAAGCCCTGGACATGGTCAGGATTGCCGCGGCAGCTGCAGGCATCAGGCAGCCTGGTCAGTACCACCGGCACGTTACTGACAGCCGGCGGCGGGCCCAGCTAATTGGACCACTGCTTGTTTATCTTTATTGGTGAGAATAAAACAGGCACCTGCGATCAACGACGGCAAACACATTCATCATCCAGAGTGTGAGACAGAACCCCTGACAGAACTATGGGCCTGGCAACAAGCCTGACGTGTGTGGAACAGACTGTTCCTCATGGTTACAACTCACAGGAGAAGCTAGCTACATTCCAACATTCAACCCGCACCAGGAAGCAAAGTTTCTCACAAACCTTAATCAGAGGAATCAAGCAATACTTTAAAAAGCTCTAATCTAAAACCTGTTGTTGAAATCTCCAACTCTCTAGTACACTTGACTTGGAGAATAGCCAGCCATGATTCTACATAACAAGGTGTTAAAGATGCGAATGAATAGATTAATGACTCTGTAATTGTGTTTGCTGTTATATCATAGCAAAGTGATAGGGTGTCCAAGGGGGCTTGCTACAATGTATATGTTATTCTACCCAAATCTATAGGTATGTGCTTACTAGCTATGTCATTTTCATACTTGATCGTCCTGTTTGTACTATTTCCACTAATTTAGTTCAGTAATGGATTGTGGAAACCATTGTGTTTTGCTATTTATGTTTTGATTATTGATACGTATTTCGGATCTTAAACGCTGTAAAGCCTAGTTTTGTTTTTAAGCCGTATGACAAATACATGGACGACATGTATCCCCGACTATCAGGTGTGACCTAAGCCTTGTATCTGGAGTGTAAGTAGGTCCATCAGGTCCGGGTGTGGCTGATGCTGTTCATGTTACCCAGCAGATGACAGATGAGGACATCATGGCCACCTGATCCTAACACTAGTAACAGTCCTGACAAGGGGGACGTGTACGGGATGGTAAATGTACATGGCACAACGACCTGCTACGTGTACAGGATTGGACACGTCAAAGCGACCTTCTACGTATACAGGATAGTAGTATAGTGTCAGAACGACTTGTTACGTAGTCAGAATCGTACATATCAGAACAACTTGACGCATTGCCATGATAGTGCACGTCAGAGAATGACCTGCTACTTGTACAGGGAAGGACAGGTCAGAAAGGGTTGCCGCGTGTACATGACATGTCAGAACGTGTACAGGATAGCATACGCCAGAACAATTTTCTACGCAGCACACAGGCACTCAAACAGAAACCAATTCACACCACGCCTCATTAGATGAATCATATGCAGCCCTCTTCTCGGAAACGGGACCAATAATCTGCAGTTATCGACTTCCCCATTAGAATCTTGAGTACAACATTACGTGATGTTTCAATTTGTTCGGATTAGGGCGTGTGTTGGCAGGATTTTAGTCTCATCGCTTCAATTTTGTCAACATTATTTCCATGTCACACAATCTTTTACAGAGCAGTCCGCTTTCATATCACATCCGTTATGATCTGTTCCTTATTGTTTCAAAGACGTTATATATGACGTATATGTAACGTCCTTGATTGTTTGTAGCTTTTCCACGTTGGGTATGGGGATTGTTACAATTTTCCCTCCCGGTATCTGCTTAAACGTTGCTCCAGTCTGGCTTTCGGAAGGGATTTCAATTTTCCAGAATAGCCTCGTAAAGGATAATGTATGGGCCCACTGATGGCCTCTAGTCCGGGTAGGGAAGACAGATGGCAGCCGTCTTTCTGTCTATTAGTCCGGCTTGTCTGGAGACAAGAGGGAGCTCTGATTTACTGGGCTCTCCGAGATTGGTCTGGAAGGTTCCTGAGTACTTCACTGTTACATATAGATATAGCGTAGTCTCTACCAGTCTGACTACGCTGGCTGTTGTAGGAAGAATAGTCTGCCAGGGGAGTTTTGCTACAAGAGGAGTTGGTCGTGGACTCATCTGGCCAGTTTTCCTATTTTAGGCGAATTCTACGATCCCTGTACCCCCGTAGGAAGCCCCAGTTTACGGGGGGTATGGCGGCTGTGTCCGGGCGCAGCCTATGGGTGGATAATGTAGTATCGGCTCTCTAGTTTGTGAGAGTCGAAACGTTTTTGTTGGCTTTGAAGACTCTATATCTCTATTGGCTTAGAAGACTCTATATCAAGATGATTTATTTACGCGGTTTAACAAAGTGGTTCTAGGTTTCATCTAGAAATACCAGTTGAAGCGTCTTCTTGAACATCACGATAGCTTGCAAGTATCATTTGCGGTTTTACGTCATCTTTTGCATACGTTTGTTCAATGACACTACTAGTGCTTATGTTAGGATAAGCACTTATAAGTAGTGTGTTATGTTGGAGCAGGTAAAATAGGAAACTCAGTGACGCAATGAGCCTGGAAATAGACATACTTGACGTGCAGTATTAAAAGCTCCTCCTTCCGGGTGTGTGAAGAGGAATCAAGTGTCGCACTACACTTTCATGACCTAGCGTACGACAACATCTCATCAGATATACGACATCTCAGCTGGAAGCCTGCGATACTCCCAGTGATGTGCAAATTGCACGACGGTTGCTGAAAACTCGCCGATTATGTTTGGGTGCCCCTCCCTGCCCCTCCCCCTGATCCCAGACCGCCGCTAGAACACACCACGGGGAGGGGCAGTGGACTGAGCCGTGCAATGGGCGAGATGTTAGGACAAAACACAGGATATCAGGTGGGCACGGGGACCCCGGACCGGCCTCCCGGGCAGATCGGGTTACACACCGACTGTATTCACAGTTCTGATAAAAACAAACTTATCGCGATGAAAGAATGGAGGGGGAAACAACAATGGACCAGGAGTGACATACCTGGACGCCAGCATCGCATCGTGCGGCATAACTACGCTCTATGGGGCAAAATTGGTACTTATATTCGGCAAAACTGAACATCTCCTGTTTTTTTTATGTTGACATTCTCTGTTGCTTTACTTCCACGTTTCTTGTGTCAGGACGTTTTCAATAAAGTATACAATTTACTTACTACACAGTATATGTAACTATGCCAGATGATTTATCAACAAGAGCATCTAAACTTATGACAGTACAGTATGAACGTATGGCAGACTTTAAGGACTAGAGAGAGCAATCTGCTATCTGTGTTTCTTTTTTCTATGCAAACCTGGTCCCTAGAAAGTCTAGTAACATCTGTCTCAGAAACTGTGTTCTCGTCTCGTTCCTGTCTGAAGAGCATGACAAGAGAACGACAACAGGACTCCTCTGTTTCAGGCTAGACTAGAACACTCGGGAAGCTTTTAACGACCCGCGTTTGAAACACTGAACAATTCCACTGTTATGTACACACTCCAACAAACTTGTAGTCTAACCTCTAGCTCTATAGTTGGTGTTCTTTAACATGTCTTAAACGTCTAAACAGAAAACAACATCCTTTTGTTAAGTTAATGTCACTGTCGGCTGCGGTAAACCTTTTCTGTGGAATCAATGTAACATTCAAACAAATAGACACATAGGGGAATCCTAGAGCTTTTGTACACAGCTAGACGTCAAAGTTTGGAGGGTGAACAGAGGATAGAGCGAAAACAGCGAGAGAAGCGCGACTGAAAATCACATGCACAACTGTCCAAAGTATGCCCCAGTTGACAATTCTTCGACGATGTATGTGAAAGAGCGGCAAAATTCTATCTACATTATAGTACATGTTTTATTCCTCCCCCATTGCTGTTTTATCCCATGTTCCTCCAGCATGACTGTGTGATTTATAGTGGCTAGTTTTGTCCCCTCCGACCTGTAATCACCGTCCATCTGTTCCCACATTGTCTGTAGGAACAACCGCTGCCCTGACACGGACCCACAGAAAGAGCTTGTCTGACACCGAACATGTGTCAGGACTGGCTCTTACAAAGAAACAATGACTAGTAGCCTGCTTGTAGACTCTGCCTTTTTCTCCTGCTTAAAAATACTAGCCTCAACCAGGCCCCACGGGTCGCCGGGTTGGCTGGAAAAATAGTAGAAATTGGCCAAATGAGACAGAAAACACGCCAGAGGAGTTAGATGGCGAGGAGCACAGTTTGCAACGTAAGGACGAGGCTAGAAGCATACAACCAGAACCCATGAGCTTTCCTTCAGTTCAACCCTACGTACAGAAAGAAGTTCGGCGAAATCTACAGCAGAGGCTACAATACTATCTAAACAATCATAACGACATCGTAGCCTCTATAATACCTTGAAGGATGCAGTCATAAGTTATGGCATTTTGTCTTGAGAAAATAACATTTTGCATGCGCTTTTAAGATTGTTTTAAGTACTTGGTAACATCTGTTTTACAAAGAGTAGCTTCGCAGACAACAAACACTCCTCTAAAAATGACTTCATCTCTAATGAAGGACTATCATTAAGTATACGAGGTGTAGTTTTAACGTCTTTCAGGTTGTAATTTGCGGTAAAAACAAGCTGCACGGTGGCCAATGGGATCAAAGAGACAGGTAAAATACAAACAGTGATTTGGCTAATGATAGTTGGTGTGATAACAACTGTAGGGGGACCTCACAGGACATGGCGGACATAACATGGGCTACCTTACAGCTACCGAGAAATGTGACTACGTTTGAGAATTCCTTTTGGGGGATTTTTGCAGGTATATCAAAGGGCTGACTTTAAAGACATAAACTGTTCACTGAACAAAGAAAGGAGTGGTAGTGATACTACAAAACTAGTATTCGCGGTGACTGAATGTTCGCGGGTTTTGCGTTGACCGCTTAATAGTGAACTCAAAACCACCACGATTTATTTTAGATTCTATTTTCTGTCCGATTACCTCTTATTTCCACCTCGAACTCAAAACACTTCATTTCTCCCTACTGCCAAATCAAATAACCGCGAACATTTGACATTTTACAATATTACAAGTCTATGTCGTTTTCCTCCTCACATCTGCTTGGATATCAACATTGCCTACCTGAGTACCTCCCCATCCTCTACCACACTGACTACGTTGGCTATAATAGGGAGAATAATTTGCCAGGTGAGTTGGTCAGCCTCCTAACATTAACCTTAGAGCGTGGACTGACTCCCCTGGTCGATATTTTGCCGAATTCTACTAGTCTCTACCAGACTCCGGGTCGCTGGAAAACCGTAGAAATGGAACAAATAGAGGAGTAAGCCGGCCAGAGGAGTGTAGCCGGTCAGGGAACAGTACGTGACCTGCGGTGTCTGGTAGAGACTATAATTCTAGATTCTACTGTCCCCCTGCCCCGTAGGACGGTCTGATGGAGGCTACACCCCACCCAGCCCCTCCCTTCTGTTGTCCCCAACTTCTGCCATCACCCAATCCCACCCACACCGCCCCCCAACAATGCCGACCCCGGCATGCGTGACCCGTCAGCCCCTTTTACCGCGCTTTTCGTGGGTAAGTTTGCTACATTGCCGGTTTTGTTCCTTGCCATTCCTTGCCACCAAGTCGTGCGACTGTATACAACTTACATTCCTCCCGTATGAGGCTATCTGGCAGGGGAGTCGGACGTACACGGACTGACGGGGTGAAAAGGACACAGAACACCACACCACCGACACACACACCGCGATCATGAACTTCAACTCAAGGAGCTAGAGCTACTCAAGAAATGATAACGCTTTCAAGACTGGCTTGTTGTGACTTCCACGCGAAGGCAGGAACTTCAAGAAGAGAAAGATAAAACCGTCACGGCAAAGTTTCGCGTACACTCTTTTCGTGTCGTGATCCGGAAAACGGTTACGAAACACAAAATACAATCATCTGTTTTGGAATGTATTGATCATTCATTGCTTCTGGCTACAAATAAAGAAGTGATGAGGTAAGAAGACATTATTGTATAAGATGTGGTACTGTCACGCTCACAACTTCCTTCAAGTCACAGGTGCAGAATGGACACAAGAAGTCTGTAATTATGATATTTAAACAGGAAATACCTGAACGCTTCGCGTACTTTGAAGTCTCTATCATCGTACGTCATTGCGCCGAAACTGTCCTTTTTTGTCCGGTACAACAATGCGACGATAAAAGGACAGCCTTGACGGCGTGTCTTAGAATTATAAGACGCATCAATCCCTGTCTCTCCTCTCTCATCTCGTCTTACCCGTCCTTACCTGTTTCACCTGCCCACCTGCGCGCACCTGATCTTATCTCCTGTTTGTTATTGTTGCCGAAGAGTTGCTATCGGAAGAAGCGCTTCTTCAAAGTCGAACTAAAGTGCAAGTATATCTGAACCGGTAAACCTCTCCTCGCCTCTAAACTTCGCCTGCCTTTATGTACGACCTCCCTTTTCAACAGTAGCTACTCTGTAAGTGGTTTATAATAAAATCTATAATTCTCGGCCGCCTTCTATCCCATTGTGATCGAGATTATCTGCAAATCTCTGGGGGGATTTTTCTGACCTACAACTACACGCTTCGCGGCTTAGGATGTCGTGTCGGGAGACGTACAGCTCGACTTTGATGTTTCTGTGCGAAGGTGAGCCTGGGTCAATTGGTTTCCATGTCGCCAATCGGATGGATTACATTCGCCCTGAGGTGGGAGCAAACTTGGCATCATAAGACATGACAGAAGACGGGCAGTGACAGCGTCCGACAAGGGCGTGTCGTCTTGTAGACGAAGACGAGACGATTCCACAAATCCTGATCGCAAGGCTCAGAAATCGAAAACAAAGCCTTGGCTTTCTTAAACAAACAAGCTAGCAGTCTGAAACGCCCCGTAATTGTTTACACATAGACTAGATGCCGTGTAAGCTACAGTTAGACGTGTAGAGGGCCTGACGACTGTCACAGCACGTTATCTACCCACCATCCGTGGCCGGGCAGCGATTAACAAACTGTTTAGTCAACAACCAAGCGGGGCAGGGAAACCCGCCATCGGGACTCAGCCAAGGTGACGGAGGAATAAATTTGTGGGCACAGAGGGGTTCTATTGCTTGAAAAGGACATCTAGTGTTGTGGTTTCTATTTCTGGAGCACGAAAAGAAAACCCGGGGACCATAAATGCCTGTCACGAGACTAGCGCGTTGAAAAGAGAATGTAAGGAGAATGGTAGGGCATTGAATTATGAGAACCTTGAGCGTAAATGCCTGTTTACGAGGCTACCGCATTGAAAAGATAATGCAAAGAGAATGGTGACCGTAAACGGCTGTTCACGAGACTAGTGCAAAGAGAAGAAAACCGTGGTCGTGAACGCCTGTTTACCAGACTAGCCTAGCGCATTGAAGTTATGAAAACTGTGAACGTAATCGTCTGTGTACGAGGCTAGCGCAGTACAGCATGAGTGTACTACTGGTGTTTACACATTACTGACAGGTCTGTGTTTGTCTCAGTGCGTACCCTCCACCTGAGCAGTTCAACTTTTCCATATTTTCCTGCCCGAAGCTTGCGGGGAGGCCTGCCCGGGTGCCAGCGGCAGCCGTGGGCCGTGTCCGGCGCTGCGGGGGCCCGTAGACGCGGCAACACCTGCACGCCTCCCCCTGCCCGGCCGCTTCCCGCCTGCACCACTATTTATATGGAAAGCGACGGGCAGAGGCGAAACGAATTCCACTTTGTCATGACAATTGGGCCAGCCCAAAGAGAACCCCATGCATGATCCTGCGCGAATTCAAATGTTCTTATTACGCCCAATTCGGTCGCTGTTGAGACTGAAAAGTGTGGCGCAAGATCAGAGTCAAACCCTGAGTAGATAATCATAATAGAGCTTAGAGAACGTCACTCCTAGAGCAGAGCTCTGGTGCACCGCAGTATTCTGTGCAGTGAGCGCCCGTGGCTGTGCCGAACTGCGCTGCCAATATCTGCCACCAAATTACGCCACTGTAATAGCCCACAGAAGAAAGGGCCCTGCGACCCTTACCTAATCGCGGGGCTTGTCACACGGCTAGCTGTCTTCTAACCAGAAAAACGACTCGTCCCGTCAGGGCAAACCGGCACGGTCTTGTCATACCCTCGGCTGGCTAGGTCTGGTCTAGCCGATACTGTTCGTGTGACATATCGGTGGTTTAGTCGGTAGTTATCGTCAGCACATTGCGAGATATTCCAATATCGCGTTAGTCGACAATAAGCCGTTCTGGTATACTACATACCTGTAGATAGACAACAGACTTGGACGAAGAGACTAGATAAAAGTGCACTTGGGGCTAAATATCAAATAGGAAGTGGCACAACAAAAAGGTACAAAACCGCGCTCGAGGCGCGACGGCGCATCCCTGAGTCACCGTCCTGCGCCCGTCCCTGTCACTGCGCCGGGAGCTCCTACAGACTCACGGCGTGTTACGGGCATGGTTGGGGTCTCTGAGCACGCCGTATTGAAATAACTCAATGAAGAAAGCTTGTTTTGCACGCTAGGGGGAGAGATAATTCTATCAGGTGCCGCATTATTACGATACCAGAGACAGACGGAAGACGCACTCACCACCAGCCGGGGGAACCCATGCCGACGTCCGCCGTCTGAGACCAAATGACGAACAGGAGCAAGACCGACACCTGGCACCGCACTGAATCCATAACGCGCTCGGGAGTACTTCCAATGGGATGCCGAAAAACCTGCTCGGTCGACACGGTAGCTCACTCGCACCCGGCTGCGGTCAAACCTCCGATAATAGCGCCACTCAAGAATGCCTCCAAAAGTTAAAGCAGCGAAAATGAGGGAGGCCCCCCGCGGGCCACGGGATTGGCTGTCCCGCGGGAGAACCGACCAATCAGAAGGGAGGGTTTCCCCGCCACGGGGCATCTACAAATCGGTAAGCATGTCGTGTCAATCACGGCTGCCACCCAGGCTCAGTCCGGCCTTTAAATCGATACCAAACCTCGCCCATGCAAACTTCCCATTCACCACAACCCCTGCGCCTTTCCTCAAGTGGAAAAACACAAACACAGACCACAACAGTCGACCCCCGTCCGAGCTTACGGCGCGCTGGCAATGGGATTAGGCTCTAAAACCTTTCTAAATATTACACTCGATTGCGGATAATCCTTACAAAAACCACAAACGGCGAGCGCCCCGTGTGTGCGATACTTTACAGCCTATACAAGAGTTCATAGCAGCTCCATAAACCGTGTCAGAGTTGATGTTCGGCCCATAAAGATGGATATCGGGGTGAGAGTTTTGCACAAGAATCCGACGACTCGTCACCGCTGCCCCGCCCCTAGGACAGCCCTTTATGTTGTCCTGTCGTGTACCTAGTTCACACCTGTCTGAGAAAGGTCTGTCTTCGCACCTCTGCCATTCAGGTGAGCTTGTCCGATAGCACCGCGTCGTTGCGCTGGAGTCATCGGGACTGGGTCCTTTGTTGGTCCGTCTGAGACCGTGCATGTGAATGGAGCCGTTCACACCAGGCCGGTTTTGCATAGCACTCTTATCATCACAAATCAAGCCATAAAACAGTTGTCAGCCCGGCTCTAAGTGGGAACAATTGTCGACGTCCCAACGCAAATGCAAGTAGTCATAAAAATCGAGTCAAATCTGACTGGAAAGTCGATTTACAGCCAATTAACACATAATTGTGCTAATGCTGAAAATGGCACATGTTATTTCTTTGAAATTATGCATGCCAGCGTCCTTATGATAATGGCGCACAAGTTGTTCTATAGACCATTTTCTCGAAAACTTTTAATCAACAACGCCAAAGTTTGACTTCTGTTCTGAGGCAGTTTTCTGTGCAAGCTAACTTACATTTCTGTCAGTTTTGAGTGAATATTAATTGTAGCGTATCATTTGTGAAGTCACATGCACGCTGCTCAGACTACTGTAAAGTTGGGTGGTCTTTGTTTCCACATCACAACCGTCACTAATACGGACCCCTCACAGCTACCGGGTTTACACGAACTGCCGAGGCCAGGCCCCGATAGCGATCTGAAACCATGCTACTGTTGATGATTCGCTCTGTTTGGGTGTTTATATCACACACAATGCGTACTTCAACCCCCTGTTTATGTTTAATTACATATTTATAAGAACCCTGTTTCGCCAAGTCCCCCGTGACTGCGCGTCTATTCAATAGACCTGAATGAGTTTGTTTGGTGGACTTTTCAACTCCGTTTCTCCGGGCAGGCGGTTATTGTGGCGGGAAGAATGGGATGGGAACAGATTAGAACGGATCATTTCTCCGGTAAAATGGCGGGCTGCAGTCCTGTAGGGTCCCCGGGCAGGGAGGCGTTATTATCCGGGGTAAGACCGTGGCAGTGTGCTGTATTGGAACGCCATTTCTCCCGCAGAGTTCGGCACATTTCACATTCCTCCCCGCCACCCCGCTGGTTAAATCGCACGGTCTGAAAGAAAAGTTGTTTAAAATGTTTATATGTCCAACTATCAGCGCTGACCTCGCTGTGACCAAAATGCTTGGTAGGTTCAAGGAGCTTTTGTAGGTTGAAAAAATATGGGAAGAGAAGAATCGTCTTTTAATTTGGGGAAAAGTTGTTTCTTATTTATGGAAGAGAGATAATCTCCTAGCAGACATACGGCTTTGCCTTGTTCTAGGGTGTCTTAATTTTTTTAGCGTTTCATCTTTCAAATAACGCTTGAAAATGTAAAAAGAGGTAACTCAATCAACTTCAAGGAGGTTAACCTCCTTGATCAACTTGAAGCCTTACGTCTGCTTGGAGATTAGTATTGAGAAACAGCGTTATTATGCAATGCAAGAAAAGCACAACGTTCTTTTTATACAGAGCACAGTCAGTCCCCCACTGTTGAGATGTTTCGAATTTTGATATGGCTTTGGTAGCTATAGTAGGCGACCCCAGCAACTATCTTACTTGGCTTTCTTTTTACATTATTCTTGCGTTATTACTTTTATCATCCTTGGGTTTGCAACGTCAAGATGGACATCCATACTCGGTGACATTCGGCAATATTCGGTGATCTTCGGACTCCAAACGTGAGGTTTCGGGTCCGATCGGGACGAGTCGTGTCGCTGACGGTGAGGACTAATGTATTCATTGGGAAACTCGCAGCTTTTATGATTGGACAGTGAACAACTGAAATAAACATACTAGTAGACCAACCTATAAACGTGTCCAAGTCAGTTGATCATGTTCAGTTTTTTTTTAATGAATAAAGGCATTTATTACACATTTTTGCCACATTGGGCTAAGTACAGGCCACAACAAAACATTTTGAACATATATATATCTACCAGGTACAAAATAAAACATATTATGAATAAAATATATTTAAAACTATATTGCAAAGCTCAACTAAAGCAGCCTCAGAGGTAAGTTTTTTCTCCTGGTTTCACCTTTTTTTTTCACTGGGGACCCCGGTTCAATCCTGGGCCTTGTAGGGCGTCTCGGTTGGGGCTGCACCCGTCTTTCGGATGGGGCGTACAAATGGGGGTCCTGTGTTGGAGGGGGCGCCTTGTGCAGGGCCGTACAGTCGGCATACCGGGACAGGACAAGTCATATCATCCACACACTTGTCACCAGGTCAGGTAATTACGGCTGTAATCCGGGGTCACTTGACTCGAGGCGGTCCTTCCCTACTTGAGAGACAATACGAGGAAAATGCGACGTAAGAACAGAGTTAGAATGCTGCAGCTGGCTCTGCGGTACCTGGCTCTTCAACATTCTTTCACTGCGTGCAGCATTCTGTACAAACGAGAGCACACGAGATGACTCAGAGAAGATTAGAAGACATGGCGGCGATCTGTAAGACTCCGACATAATTGACTTTAATTGTTCTCAATTGTCGCGCCCAGTTGAGTGGAAATTCAAATTGAAAATAACAATTTGTCACAGGTACATACATACCTGCATGCCATCGGCAAACTTTGAACAAGGAGAAAAAAGAGAACAGATATATCTATGACAAAAATCCATTGTATTCTAACAGTACAATTATTTTCTATGGTATTGTCTTGAAAGTGAGACTACAAGTTTGTCACACATTGTTGTTTGTTTCGCCTACGGAATCATGATTGTTGTATGTCGCCAAATGGAATAAATCAGACACTTTGATGTGGTTAAACCGCCCCCCTCCCCTCACCACTTCACAGGAGGACCGAGGGTGTGACGTCACAGGACAGGTATCCTGACATGACGGTGTGTGACAGCAGGGATTGGTGACGTATTGTGCGTGGCCCACGGGGGTGAGGCCGGGTTTTGGCGGGAATTAATGACCGGTAGTGTCGTCTGTGAGTCGGGCACAGTGGGGAGTCGTGTAAAACAGCACAACTACGTATTAAAGTTTACAGGTATATGTGTCATCCTAGTTGTGGGACTGTCCTAGTTGTCGGTTACCTGACAAAACAAAACAAAACAAAACAAAACACATAAAAAGCCACACAAAAAGCGAGCTAAATGTCGCAGGAATGAAGAAAAAAGAGTTCTCAAGTCAAAATCAGGCAATAATAGTACACTTTTCACTTTGGCATTGAGTATTTCATTATCTGAATGTCCATGACGCAAATTCAAGTTTTATTGTTTGCTGGAGTTGTGACGCTGTTGTAGGATTCCATTGAGAATAATGATGTGTACATGTATATATTCACCAGTATAACGTGAAGTAAAGACAACATTTATTTAAAGCTAGATGTCATCAGCTCGAGAAATTTCATCACCTCGGCATGTTCCGGACCAACCATCAACATCCGGGACCTCCTGCCGAGAAAATTAGCCACATCTTTTCTTCTGACATGTACACAAACTACATAGCTGTCATACAAGCACTGTGTGGTCACAACTATCTCTTATACTATGTGGAATCGTAGGAATATGAAATGATATATGAAAAAGAAAAGGATTATTAGAAATGGCAGAATGGTAAGAAATCTTCAAATAGAAAAGAAATAAATACTAACATTACTAACGTTAGAACATTGTATTCTTCTTCTTTATCAACAAATTAAATTCAAGTACAGTGGAACTTTTTTGCCTATTCGTGTCAAAGCCACATAAACAAACGGACGAACAAACAAAAGCAGAATTACGAAACGAAACAGAATCACGAAAATACTAGTAGTCGGACTGTAAGCCTGCTATTTCTGGATCCAACTCAACAGTCAATAGAATTAGAAAGTTTTTTACGGAATTCCGGAATGCCTTTCCCGGTAATTGACAGACATCCGTCTATTTTGTAAATATATCGAACTATTTTTTCCTTGTCCCGTGCCATCGCTCATATCGTGTGGACTAGATCGGGTGTCATCCCGACTATTGTGTTATATATTAGCTGAGGAAAAAATGAGGTCAGTTGTAGAAGAGGCGGGACTTTGATGTCCGTCAGGAGTAGACAACAACAAAAGGCGCGATGTTCATTTGTCTTGTCTTACCTGTGACAAAACACAGGTGCCCGGGATAATTAACGTGCGCTGTTGTGAGCAATGGAACCATGATAAAACACTAGCTGGCTACTTAAAGGTCGAGGTTCTATGTTAAGCATGTATCACAATCTATTGTGTATTCAGTTCATAGTTTACTCGTAAATGTACATGTATTTTCGAAAAGTTATCCTATCTACCACAGGCGTCGCTGAAACTGGCCATTGAAGGACGAACTAAATTTTAAGATCATTTGATATGTTCTTCTGCACAATATATGATATTCGTGTATTATCGAATAATGGAATGTAATGTAACATGGATTTAGCCAGGTAGCACATGAACACACGACAAACAGCCCTGCCCATGCTTTTGATTCCAAGTTTCCATGACGAAAAATCAAGTTTTGTTCAGTCTATACCTTGTGAACTTTCTGCCTGTAGTTTCCGACAGTTCCGCTAGAAGCGCTGTAGTACGGGACGAGTTCCATATCAGACGACACTACGGACTCCTCTTCCAAATGAAGTTTGCCAATCAGCAAGGAGGTTTTAAACCTCATTGATCAAGGACATGGAGTATAGTATCTCCTTGACCAAAGATAGAACTTCCTTGCCTTGACAGAAGCTTCCACACTCCAACTGGACCCGCCTAGACAGGACAAGAGGAAACAATTATCAACCACAGGAATGACGAGCCGACAGGTAAAATCTCAGGTTCTAGAAGATAAACGACTTTGTCTCGGAACTGGGACGTCCGCAATTACCTGTCTGTGGGAAGAACAACCCGGAAGTCTTACAGCATTCCGCGAACTGTTCGGGACATCCGAGAATCACATCAGAATGGAATGTGGAGGTGGGAATGTTCCCGATGTAATAACACACCTTCAAGTATGGCATCTTTTTGAGAGAGGGTATTGTTTGAACTCTATGTAGTAGCTATATGCAAGGAGGTTTAAAAAATCAATATATGTTACTCTCCAAGCAGAGTTTCGGCTCCGGCTTTTTTATGTGGGTTTAGGCGTTCCATCGGGCTTTCTGTTTTGTAGTATTTTTGACTGGAGGACATAAAGAACAGCACAAAATAGAAAGCCCGATAAAAACGCCTAAACCCACGTCAACAGCCGGAGCCGAACCTCTGCTTGGAGAGCAGCTATATATTAGACTTACTAATTAAATAGAGTTCCATAAACTTGCTCATTTCCCATTCAGCCCAAGAAAAGTCTTGACACCCATCTTATCTTTTATCAAAGCTGTACCACTCCTCTTTAAGTTGTAGATATATGATATCGCTTAATATGATATGTATCACTGATAACCAAAGATGCATGTTAGGAAACATTAACGAATTTATGTCGACAGAACATTATGGTATCTTTCTTTGACCTTTACAATATATAAATGCCAGAGACAGCATCGCTAACAATGCTTAGTATCATCCAATCTCTCATTGGATATCAGGAAATTTGAAATCGCACATAACTTTAGCAATGTCTTCATAATGAATAAATGAATTTATTGCTCAACAATCGCACAGGGTACAATGTATGGCAACCAATAACAGATAATAGGTATACACTGACAATGATACTAAGAGGCTACATACAAAACAACAACAAAACATTATCGATAACAGTACAGTTATGTATGAGCAATCTAGTCTCGCATTTGGGATACATTATAAAGAAACTGGCCTACGTAGACGGATATATGAGTTGAACATGAGAGTTTATATCTTCAGCTTATAACCTGGACACCTGTGGGTTTGTAAAGGGTGTTAATTTACGTGCCCAGGTTTATAACTGCGAGTAATGGGGTGATAATGACAGGGCACACGCTTCAGGGGTCGTTATTACATGGTCATGAGAGTGACCGCCACAAAACACAGGGTATTATTAGAATTCCTATATATGGTTGTAACAGTTAGGTGATTATTGTCTCGCCAGGTGTTGATACTAAAGTCATCATACATTCACTGTTCCTTTTCATCTCGCATACGATTCAACATGAGCCAGAGCCACTTCCGAAAAGCTCCCATTATTGATGCATCTGAGCCACTTAATGCAGATGCAGTCCTACTCTACCAGAGTTTATTAAATGTGTTTTTTTTTTTTAAATTTGAAATTCGCACTGTTTGCGGTTACAAAGAGAACATAGCAAAGAAATTAATTTCGCAAACCATGGAGCCAGGCCAGAAGGGTGCGTCAAGAAACCTTGCTAAGTTGCTCCCACCACAACGAAGGTAAGAATCAAGAAAACGTACATGGCAATAAATAATTGTGAAATGCCCTGCGATATTCATTAGAATAAAATCGTAGCATAAAATTGACAATTAGGATCACACAAAAGCAACCTTTGTAATTTTGGGTGATGAGAACACCAAAGTTCCCTCAGGGTTGAAAGGTTATAACCTCTGACATCCACAGGTACTGAAAACTCATCACACTCACATCTCACACTGTTCGATTAACCGTTCCACACAGAGTTGCCTTTATATGTGAGTGCCAGGTGTAATGAGGCAGTTTACTGCAGCGCTATTTCTATAACAAAAGCGAACAGTGTTTGTGCTAACGACATGATGGTGCAGACATCAGTTAAACCAGGCGGAGAATTTTTGATCCTGTCCTCCGGCAATGTCGGCACAGAGATCTTTCTGAACGAAACGTCAGGGAACAAACACAAAACAAACATTAACACGTTACCTTGTGTTCCATACAATACCATAGGAAACCATTAGAATGGCCCTGCGGATATGGAAATTATCACAAATGGTAACCTGAGCTTTTATACAGAGACGACAAATCTCTATTATTAGTATAACCTTGACCTCACGAGCAAAAACTTACATATGACGGCCTAATATGCAACAAGTAAGAACTGGACTTTTGAGGGAAATTCAACATTCTACGATATGCATTAAAAATAGTTAAGCCCCATTTAAAGAGTACAAGAGACAAAGGGCAGACATAAGGTCTAACCTTTACCAATCTGACAGCTAGACTGGTTTGTGTTGATATTTTATACCCCTGGATTTGCTCAATCACGATAGGGTGCAGATTGGGCCTTAGATAATGATCTGGGATGTAGGCGATTGCTCGTGAGGTTATCCTAGTGAGGTCATGAGTTGATCATGAAAACGTGCACGTGAGATGATCGGAGATGTGATAACTTGCGTCGACTCACACATCCCTTTGTATTCGGCAGCTATCATGGTAAACGGTTCCAGTGTAGTTGCAGCACAGACATTCTTAATATAGAATAGTTGTTTTAAACATAAATCATGGGTATCCATCATGAAGGCGCACTGCATTAGTTTCCAATTTACGCCCATGCTCTTATGGGCAAAGTCGTCAGGTGAGAAAAGACACAACAGGCAAGGAAGATAGCTTTACTGTACACGTTGCAGATATGAAACAAAATAACAAGTGGCGCTGCTGACCGTTTGCGTTTGGGAACTACACGACAGGACACACTAGTACATAGGAAGAGATCAGGAACACTACTTCATTAAAGTGGTCTCTTATCTCTTCTATTATTAGAATTCAACAGTTTCTATTTTTGAAGCACTTTGGCGTGCAAGACCCCTTTCCCGACAAAGGTCGACGGAAATTCTATCATCCCACATAATACCGTAACTACCCTGTTCCAACTAGGAAAATCATCGTCTGGGGTGTGGTTTGATCATGTAATTGTTGAAGGACAGGGAGAGAGAGAGAGAGACTGGGAGAGGAAGACAGCCGGAGAAGGACACTGGGCTCTTAAGGGTGTCAAGGTCACCTTGTAGCAGTCTCATATTTAAACCATTGAAGGATTTGGCTACACGGATGAAATTCCTGTCATAGTTTCACGGTGATACGATAAGGAGAAGGCTTAGTTCTGGACAATTAGGTCTTACACCTGTCAAGGACACACCCTGTGTTTACGGAATTAACGTGCGATAGAGGATATCACAAATCATCTTAGTCATTGGACAAGAAGGTCAACGGTTTAGAAGGTGTTTTGGGTTTAACAAGATAAAATGTTGAATGTTCTATTGCTTTTGCTTCTTGGCTTTGACAAACGGACGATTTAACATTGTAACGTTAAATAAAGCATTCAGAATGATTTGGCTGTCATCACGAATGAGCATTTGCAACATACATTGTTGATCAGCCCAATGGTACATACAGGGACATTTGCTGAACATGATCTCTTTAGTCTCGCTTGAATTGTAGGCGGGAATTTCGGCTGTGATATTCGGTAAGATCTGGACCTGTCGCCCTTGGTGACCCTTGTGTCTAGACCGTCCTTGGACACAACACCTGGGTCTTATATATAAACCCTTTGACGTCAGCCTGAGCATTTTTATCCGAAAATTGCTCATATCGGATATCTATGTCAACACCATAGACAATTTTCTTACCACTGAAAATGTGATATTGTATTTCATTGGTTGTCATCAAATGCGCGAGCTGTTTAAGCAAAGCATGTTATGTTTGAAAGATTATGATTCATGGTGAAAATTTGCTCTAGATGACAAGATGGTAGAGTAACAGAGTACAAGACTATGTACAATGTATTATTGGGCTGAAACAATGCCCTGCAGTTTGTAAATGAGTTGCATAGTGTCGCTGTGATACCGCAAAGTTCTTCTTTGTGAAATACTTTGGAAGAATCCAGTCATAAAAGTGTCGTAGAATTTCATTGATTCTAATAAAACAAACATCTTAGCACTTGATAATTAGCATATCATTTATGAATTACTCATTTTGTTCACTGTTGTTTTATGTGTTGAAAGCTCCTCGGTGTGTCTCACTCAAAGCCTCAAAGCCTCAAAGGTGTGCAGGTGTGCGGGACCCTTTCCAAATATTGGTAGATTCCATCCCAACATGGCGGACACAACAGAACTTCGGACCGCCCACCGGTTCGATGTGGACCGTCTTCATGCCCATCTCCTCAAATACGTGCCAGGTTTTCCTCAGCAAAACGAACAACTGGTCGTCAAGCAGTTCAGGTACAAATTTCAGAACTCTACTCTCTTGTGTTGCGGAGAAACCTGAGCTAGAAACCCGACAACATTATCAAACTACACATAGGCGACCTCTTACAGAAGGATGGAAAACTGCAGAAATGAAAGTTTATTTTATTGTAACGTTATACCAAGTGTCTGTACGCTATATATTTTATACATTGAGGGGACTGTCTGTTGTCTTTTTTGGTTTAACACTTCAGCTGTTGTCTTGTATCCGACAGTGGAGGGACAGATCATAATTTATCACACTGCACTCTGTAAGGGTCAGGTGAACTGTGGGTGACCTTTGTACAGAGAGGCACCTGCTTTGATAAGTAGAAACATATCAAAGGTGACCAAATAACCGTTACCTATTTAACGTGGTTAAGTTTCAAAGACTTCTAGGTTTGTACATAAAATAGTTGCAAACTAGCCTCAGACTTCTGTTGGCTCTACCAAACGTCAACGATTGATGAAAAGTGAATAATAATTTGTGACAATAGCTTTTCTGATGCTGCAAATAACCCTTGTCTAATTTATCAATTCTGCTGGCCAAAGTCTCTGGGGGTAGAATATTTTCTCTTTAACAAAAACTACTTAGATAATCTTAGATTAGCTATATTTCACAGAATCTTTGCTACAATTTAATTGTTGTTATTCACTTTTAATACTTCAGCTTTGGCCAGTCCAATCCAACATTCTACCTGAAGAAGGGACAGACTGATTATGTCATGCGGAAGAAACCACCGGGACGCCTCCTTAAAGGGGCACACATGGTACAGTCCATTTTATTGCATTCTTTTTCATCACATGAAAATAGGCAGTTAATGAGGTAACACAATAAAAGGCCAAGACTATTAAACGTTCCTGTCAATAAGAATTTTTTCACTATTACCAAGATAGTCTTGTAAATAAGAATCTCCGACCTGCCAAATGGAAGTTGACTAATTTGCCTCCTGGGCCATTGCACACTTAACACCAAATCATTGAATAGATGTATACTGTTCACAGTTTTCTTGTGCTAGGCCGTAAGACATATATAGCTATGTATCCCAACCAACATTCACGAAAACCAATCTCTCTCTCTCTTGTCCGTTCGTCAGCATAGACGATGACAAAAAAAAAGAAACCCATCACATTGTCCTGTCAGTGTGTTGAGTTGTAGCTTATGCTATGTACCCCTACCAACATTCATGAAAACAAAATGTACCTACTAGTAGATCTACATATATCTGCACAGCTACGTTCTTGATGTTCATTGATGTTCATTGGTGATCGTTATCTGACATTTGCCTGTACCGTCATGTTAAGGTTGAGCGAGAGTACAGGATCATTGCAGCCCTCCACTCGGTGGGTTTCCCTGTGCCCTGTCCCATTCTCTTCTGTTCGGACACTAACGTCATCGGCACAGAGTTCTACATCATGGAGCATGTCAAGGTAAGTCCATAGAACAAACAAACAAACAAATAAGCAACAAGCAGAAAATGTTATCAACACAGTCAGAACTAAAATACCTGTACTTTGTAGATAAAACACAGACCTGTACTATTGTACAAGTAAAAATAGGTGTATGTTAATAAAAAATAGCTTTGAAAATATTGTTTCAGCCTATACATGTATATTGTCGGTAGTAATTTACTAGCAGTGTACAGAACTTCAGACGTGTGTTTGATCTTAAAATAAACATTTTCATGTTCATTTTTCTGTTCTCACATATGCCCTATGGTCTTTCTTGGCCCATCTTCATTGTGAGATGCTTCCATCTCTCTTTGATAGGGAAGAGTTTTCCGAGACGTGTCGTTAAATGAGTTACCTGCGGAAGAGAGGACAGCAGTGTACAACGCCATGGCAGAGACACTGGCTCAGCTACACTCTGTAGACTGGAGAAAACTCAAACTGCACGACTTTGGCAAGGAGGGAAACTACTGCAAGAGACAGGTAATAAGACTGTACTGTTAGCAAACCAGGGTTGTCCCCACAAATCCGACATCTGGTGTGACAGTTTTATTTTTCTCAATTTTAGACGATTTAGATCAATTCTGTCATTTTGGATATGATAGTTTTCACAAAGCTATTACCTACCATTGTAGTAAGGTATTCATTCCACGTGGGGTTCAGTGAGGAAAGTGCCTTTCCCAAGATGATATGTTGATAGATTGATTAGGACGGTATTTTGACTAACCCTAATACCTTTTCCCTCATGACCTTAATGAAAAGTGGCCTGCAAGCCAATTTGAGGTTTCTCATGAATAAACAAAGGTTCAAACAAACAAACACACAAACATTTGGCCCTGGGAATCAAACCCGTGACTTTTCGATCTCCTTATTGATATTGATGACACAATGTTCTGCATTTGTCAAAAGCAACCATTGATTTTCTTTTTCTTTTTGTACCCTCTAGCTATCCACATGGACCAGACAGTACCAGGCTGCAGCTACTGGTGACATCCCGGCCATGAACCGGCTCATCCAGTGGTTAAACCAGAACCTTCCTGCTGAGGACACCAAAACCACCATCGTACACGGTGACTACAAACTGGACAACGTCATCTTCCACCCCACTCAGGTACGTCTTTCTGCAGTAAGGAGGCAAATAAATATGTTCATGTGTTGATGGAGGTTAATAATGGTATGAAACAGTAGAGGCAGGCAAGAAGAAAAAGTCTCCTGGCTACCAGAAATTGAACCCGGGCTAAAAACTGTTTGACCAAAAGTCTGTTCCCTTTGAAATGGTCAGTTGGTGGTGCTTGAACCCCACTGGTATTTGTAGATGATATCACTCTCCAGGTAAACAATATTTGTCTCAGATTTTTTATTCAGTCTTTGACAAACTCACTAAAGACTGTCCAAAGAAGCAAAAAACTATAAGGCACTCAATAGAAACAGTGTAAGTTACAAATTCACAAAGAAATACTGTTTCCAGTTATGCAGTATCTTTAGCAACATCTTTATGTATTGACATATTTTCCTATGATTAAAAAAGTTTAAAAAGTTTTTGTTTGTAAAATTTTGTGTTTTCTGCAGCCCCGAGTGATTGCTGTTCTAGACTGGGAGTTGTGCACCCTGGGTGACCCCCTGACAGACCTGGCCTACCTCTGTCAACCTTACAACTGGCCTGAAGATCTGCCCCAACTCAACATGGCACAACCCTCAGGAAGTGGTATGCAAGTTTCCCTTTGTTCTTACTTAGATCACTCATATTCGATGTATTTATTCCACACTTACACTTACAGACAGAAAGAAAATTACTCTCCTCTTATTAACATAGCAAAACCCACAAATAACAGAAAAGGGGGGATCATACGTCTTCTATCGTCTCAGAAAAAGAAGTCAAACCCAATAAGTTACAGTTTGGTGTTGAACCTTAGACTAGAGTAGTCTCTTAATATACTGTTTGTTTGTCTGTCATTTTTTGTCACTTGCAATTACAATGTAACCCCTCAGGCAAGAACTTGCAGTAAACAATTAATTTTTTTGAGAATGAGAATTAATCACATGTCCATAATTTTGAGTAAATATTTACTGGTGGCACTACTTAGGCGTTGACTTAGTAAACATTAGCGCCCCTTGTTCTACTTTAGTGGACCGTATAACTGAGGTAGCAGGCATTCCAAGCCAGGACCAGTTTGTACAGAGGTACTGCACCGCTAGGGGGCTGCACTCCCGACCCGACAACTGGGAGTTCTACCTGGCTCTGTCCTTCTTCAAGGGAGCCTCCATCTGCCAGGTAAGGTTGTTTAGGTCACACTAGCCCCCTGCTGTAGTGATTGCACAAAGTTGTGTGGCCCAGGGCTTCTGAAATGGAGATGGACACCGCCCTATGCACCACCTGGTGCGGGAAGGACTTAAACTAACTTAACACAAGGCCACAATTAGCATTTTACGTTTATGGAGGACATACCAATGTTGTCTTTCTTCACAGCTGATATTCTCTGTTCTCCGACTTTGATATGTCAGCCTCCAATGAGACAATATCAAATGATCACCATTTAGTGTATGGTCAGGGTACCCAAACTACTGCAAAAAAGACAATTTTCCTGTCAGAAATCTTAACAAATCTAGGCAACTGCTTGGAGACTAGGAGTCCCAAACTTGCTCCTGTATTGACTGTAATCTTGAAGCAGATGTAGGGTTTTACATGTGTTTGTTAGGCTTTTTATTCATCTACCGAGTGGTCGACTTTTATTTGAAAGATGGTCAAATACAGACCAATAAAAAGAGGAATGAAAAGCGTAAGGAACAATGAATGCAACACTTAGCCCTACATCTGGGAAGATGCGTGACGGGTGCCTGTTCCACCCACCAGGGTGTGTATGCCCGAGCCTTACAGGGAAACGCCAGCTCCGATATGGCACATGCTGTGGGTGTGCTTGTTGAACCTCGGGCTAGGACAGGACTTGAGATAGCTTTAAGGTTAGTCATACTGTACATGTACGAAATGCCGAAGTTCATTTCCTTGTTCTCAGGATCTTTAAGTGTGATGCAAAACATATTTTCAGTCCCTGTACTTAAATCTTCCAAGGAAGATATAAGTTCTGAGGAAAAAAAGGCAGACGTTTTTCTTAGATTACATTTTTTTTCTCTGCATTTTCCTTCTTGTCATTCAACATCAAAAATCTGAGAGGGAAGGAAATGAATTAGTTTGGCATACATGCACAACATGGTTTGTTTTACTTCAATGCTGCTTTGAAGCTACATGAACCATCTAAAATTGCACAGTTCTGTTTAGTGTATGCTGTTTCTTGATTTTGTCAAAAAAACTTTGAAGGAGCTTTGAGCTTGAAACAAACTAAGTGTGCATTTATAATCATATCAATGATACGCAAATGTACAAGGGCACCTTTCAGTGTACATAATGATGTGTGGTAGTGGTACTGAATCAAGAACCAAGAGGCCACGTCTAGCGAAATAATAGACGTTAAACGAGGACAACAACAACAACAACAATCAAGTAAAAAAAATCATAACAGTTTGAGAGGACCGAAATTGGGTGTTAAGTTTTCTAGGCAAGGTATTATCTGTTCAAAAAGAGTTCTTTTCATAATCATTGGCAAAATCGATTTTTACAAACAACTCAAACCATGCATTCATATAACTTGCCCCTTAAAGTTTAAAAGCAAGTTGCAGTTCATAGTTAGACAGAAAGGTGGCGCTTGTGTACCAGCACTACCACTGGTCAAAGGTTAAAAGTTTACCGTGTCAAAGGTCAATGCCCTAGCTGCCACTGCACTCTTGCTGTCCAAAGTCTGCAAACTCTGTGTGAAACACTTGTGTAAGGACAGCAGCTTCAGGTTAGTATTTCTGACTTTCTGTGCAAACCAGAGGCAACAGTTTGCTGTGCTGAGAGTCTCAGATACTTCTGGGTTTATGCTGACATTTTGGACCTTACACAATGGTCATCTCGTAACAAGGTCACTTCAAGGTGTGACACTGAGGCCACTCTGAGGTTACAGTAATACATAATATATATTACTGTATCTACTGTGATTCAAACTTTGGAAAGATGTTTGCAAGCCATTATGAAGGTTTCCATTGCGTATACATAGCCAGGAATGGTTAATTAAGGAGGTGGATTCACATATGTTCTAGAAATCAGGCTATATATCTCTGTCAACCGTGGCATGTCTGCCAGGTCCCACCACTTGTTGCTGCGTCTTTAGATAAATTTCCAGGTAAACCTAGAGATTGCTCCATAGTTCCCTAATACATTCAACAAATTTAAGGCAACTAAGGAAGGATAGTTAATCTAACATTAGTTTTAAGTACAATATAATGATACAACTTTTATTAGTTTTACCCAAGTTTTAGCTACAAATGTAGATTGTACATCATGTCAGTATGGTGTTACATAGACAGATCCCTGCAGTTGGAAATGAATCTGCTAGAGGGAGCAAGATTTTGCAATTTTTTCTTAGTCTAAGGCCTATCCACAAACTGGAAAACACTCATAAGATTGGTAAAACCTTTTGAATCAGCATTACCACCTACAGAAGCTGTTGAACATTGAACAAACTTGTATCCTCCATACATCATACAAAGCCCATACACTGAAAGGTGCCCTCTGTGCTGATTTTTTACTGCCTGTTTCAAGCCCCCCTCTCCCCCATATTTTCCAGGGGGTGTATAAGAGAGCTTTGCAGGGCAATGCTAGTGCAGCACAGGCAGAAATATTTGGACTTATAGTGGAACCATTGGCTGGTGCAGGAGTGAAAATAATAGAACGGTGAGGACAACAATGGACTTTTGAATGGATTTTGGTGGCCTTTTTTTTCTTTTTCAGAAAGACCAAAAACTACAGTTATTTAAAGACAAGGCAAGAAGGGCTCTTTGGAAATATTGAGCTGAAAATACAGGAAACTGCAAAAAATAGGTTTTGCAAAATGTAATTAAAGAAAGGACAGATTCTGATTGGAAAAAAAATTGCTTGAAGTTTGAACTAACAGTTACTTTAATAGTTGACCTTCATTTTGTGGTATAAATGTCTCGCATATACTCTTTCCTCTTGGCCCCAATCCTTACTGGTCTACCATTATATGTAATGTTGATCTAAGATAAATGATAATATTAGCAATATATGAAGCAATAATTGAAGCAAAGATAGTAGGAAAGGGATCTATCTTACCTCAGGCTGTCTCTATATCAATGTTGTTTGTGTTGCACCCATCAGAAAGATGTCAGCTCAGACCGGCTCTCTGCTCCAGCCTTCACCTAAAGGTCAGGAGCTGTTAAACAGGGTCAGGGCTTTCCTGGAGCAACATGTGGCACCAGCATTTAAGGTATGTGCAGCTCTGTATCAATCAATGTAATGTTGTGCCCATGTATACAGATAGCAGTGGAATTGTGGTAGCATTGTAATAGATTTACTCACAGTGACTTCCAAATGCACATAGTTCTAGTCCAACCTGTACAAGTGACCACCTCTACATAAGGTCCACCTGGCCAATATCACCACTTTTTGGACAGATCCCTTTGTTGATTCTTCCCATGGACACAAGTATTAAGAATCTTGTCTTAAGTAACCTGTCCACATAGACCATGAGAGGTGTTCTTGTGTAGGTTTTTTCATTTTTAAATGTAATTTCTATCCCTTTCCTTGTCTCTTGTTCTTACTCTCCCCTTCTCTCTTACTCTCATCCGTCACTCTCTCATCTCTCATCCTCCCGCATGCACTCTCTCTCCCTTTCTATTTTTCTGTGTAATACAGAGCAAAAAAAACAACTGAAAACTTACCATTGTGTGCTTTGTTTTGTGGCAGACTTATGAAGAACAAGTTGCCAAGAACAGATGGGGTGCCCCTCCCATTGTGGATGAAATAAGGGTAAGTTGTCCTAACTTCCTTTAATGGCTAACTTACATTTGTTCTTGTTAAACCCTCTTTCATTGGTACCATGTTGGAAGCCCCACAGTATAATGACATTACGTTGTAACTAAGATTTAAAACTTTTGTCACTTAAAAGAGCATGCATTTATGATGAATTGTTTTAAGATGTCAAACGACTGGAAACCACAAGTAGCACAGGACTTCCTATGTGTCCTATTAGACAACCATGGCTGGAAAGATAATTCTGAAGCCCTGCCTATATCTAACATGGAGAATTTTGCAGGCTAAAGCAAAGGCTGCTGGTCTATGGAACCTGTTCTTACCGGATGTGAGCGGTCTCAGTGTGTTGGACTATGCCTTTATAGCAGAGCAGACAGGGAGATACATGCCGCTGGGACCAGAAGCCTTCAACTGCCAGGCCCCAGGTTGGACATCCTTGTTTACGTGTTTATTGTTGTTGTGTAGGCCAAGGCCAAGGCGGAGGGTTTGTGGAACTTGTTCTTGCCGTCAGTAAGCGGTCTGAGCCAGTTGGATTACGCATTTGTGGCAGAAGAAATGGGACGATATGGGAAGATGGGGTCAATGCCTTTCAATTGTAGTGCACCAGGTCGGTTTAACTTGTTGGAATTATTTTCAAATTATCATAGTAAAACAAGCAAGAGAATCATTTCCACTCTTTACTATTAAGGAAGCAGAATATTTTTTTCCTTTTAAAAATGTTTGAAATCAGAAGCCAATCAGTGAAAAGTTATCAAAGTTTTAGTCTATAAGAACTCTCTCGAATATGGTAAAAACCCAAAAGATTTCACACTTAAAGCGTGAATGTGAAATATTCTTCTGTCACTGTGGTGGCATGTTAAAAGGGTATTCCAAGTTTCATCATATCTACAAGTCTGTATTATATATAGGAGAAATTTGAATCTGATATTTTCCCCTCTTAGACTTAACAATGGCTTTAATAGCTTAACTGACTTAAAATGATCAGATACAGTTATTTTCTTATTTAGACAGACCATATGAAAGTTTTTTGTTGTTGTTTATTCCCCAGACACAGGAAACATGGAGACTATCCACCTGTACGGCACACCTGAGCAGAAGAAGACGTGGCTTGTTTAGACAGACTACATGTATATGAAAGTTTTTTGTTGTTGTTGTTTATTCCCCAGACACAGGAAACATGGAGACTATCCACCTGTACGGCACACCTGAGCAGAAGAAGACGTGACTTGTTTAGACATACCATATTTAAGTTTTTGTTGTTGTTTATTCCCCAGACACAGGAAACATGGAGACCATCCACCTGTACGGCACACCTGAGCAGAAGAAGACATGGCTGGAGCCACTGCTGGAAGGGAAGATCAAATCCTGCTTTGCCATGACTGGTAAGAAAAACTAAGATCATCCACACATTCAGGCTACATTGCAGTATTTACTATGCATATTCTTAACAATGGGAATCATGGGAGAAAGAGGCTGTCAAAAATCACCTACCTGACTTTTAGAACATGAAAAACTCACATTGGCATAGTTGTCCGGCCTCTGAAGAGTAATTTGACGACAAAAAAAGGAAAAAATTTACGGCGGAATTATATTATACGCCATCAAAACATACGTGGTGACCTTTTCACCCCCTTTCACAGCCTGTAAACAACACCAAAACACCTAACTTCTAAGGCCTACTGCAACCACAAATATCACTAAGAATCTGTTTTTTCAACACAATATAGAAGCTAAAACCCTTACCTATAATATGCACCTCCAAAATCCAAACATATCCCAAGAAAAACATTTCTACAGCCACTTTGGCCAAGGCTACCTAAGCATTCTGAATAGGCTGAAACTGGGTCATCTGCGCAAGTCCGGAAATACCGAAATTTGCCCTTCAGGTGAGGGGTTTAGGTGGAAATCTGCACTGTACTGATAGGTTGCTAGGTGGCACTTTTGATACAGGGTGTCACTAACAGTTAGGCCGTCCTCATCCCTAACCAGCAAGAGATTGTGCACAGGCTAGCTTCCTATCCAGGTAATGGAGCATGAATCAATCAATCTAGACTAATGTTTCAAAGAATGAGGAATAAGAAAGCCAAGGTTTACTTGCATGATGTTTGATTATACCTTTTGAAGAGAAAATGCTATTTTCTACATAGACGAGTTATACAAGTACAAGAATGTTTGGTGTGACATCCGTAGGTAAAAATTCACATATCATATTGTCATGGAAAAACATTTGTCAGACATTCCAACTTTTTGTGGTACCTGTTGTTGCTAACGAAGTTGAGCTTGAAAAGGCTTGTGGATGTTCTAGTTCTAAGTCTTTGCTATTTTGTATATGTATTTTAGAGTCCATCTGCTTTAACATTTACAACTGTCTTAAGCGTGAAGACCTGTGCATATCAGTGTACTTTCGACTTTGTAGTTTTAGTTTTATATGACATCCTTACACAATTTGTACTTAGAATCGTTATGAACTGCATTCTATTCACTTTGACCTGTCATTGTTATAGAGCATAAACGTGCAGTAAAGGTCTTCAATAATTACAGAGCCTGATGTGGCCTCCAGCGATGCCACCAACATGCAGTGCAGCATTGAGCGTCAGGGGAACGAGTATGTGATCAACGGGAAGAAATGGTGGACCAGTGGGGCCGGCCATCCTCACTGTAAGGTCGCTGTACTCATGGGCAGGACTGGGGACAGCAAAATGCCAAGGTAGGTTTATAGTTGTTTTTTTGTTTTTCTACATGTACAGCATATTTTCTCAGTAAAAGCAGTGGGTACTGAGGATGGTCATAATACAGCATGGTTTTGTTTTGTTTTCTACCACACTATGTACTAGTGGCAATATCTTCTTATTTAGTGTTTGTTTGTTCATCAAATCTATAAGAGCATTTGGATCAAATTTAGAATCATAGCATTGTTTTCTCAAAACTCTTCGCAATAGAGGTTGGAGAATCTGCAAGAATCTGTAGACTGTAAAAAAAAGTATAAATATTTACAAAAAATGACATATCACATGGAGGACATGTTTTTTAAAACAGTGTTAATTTTGATGGATACTTTTGTGTTGTTAAATTAAATGTTTATAAGCGAATTCAAGTTTCTGCCATTTTCCTTGCATCCCTCAGACACAGACAGCACAGTATGATCCTGGTTCCCATGGACGCACCCGGCGTGAAGATTATCCGTGCACTGACAGTGTTCGGCTACGACGATGCCCCCCACGGACACTGTGAGGTTCACTTCACCAATGTCCGTGTCCCTGTCACCAACATGCTACTGGGAGAGGGAAGAGGGTTTGAGATAGCCCAGGTTTGTATGGACAGACAAGTCACTAGTTATATGTTAAACTTGGTTTTATGGCATCCTTTGGAAACCTTATTTTATGCAGAAGTATGTGTGTGTAGCTATCAAAGGATACTATAAAAGGATGCCATGAAATACTGTATAAGTTGCAATATTGGTAAATTTTTAGTCTTCCTATGGTACTTAACAAAAGGTCAGAGATGCATGTATGCTATGTTCCACAAAACTGAATTACACGACTCAAAACAAGGATGTAGATCCACTATAACCCCAAAATGGTATCTTGTAAATCCATCCAAGAAGGTAATTTTCAAGTGTAAAATCCCCAATGGCCGTGTTTTTATATGAATCTTTTCAGGAAAGTAGATATTGGATGCTTTGTATGTTTACTAAAGTCATATAGATACCCTTTTCAATTCTTGTCTTTCAGTCATAGACTGAAGTAAGATTGTACAATGTACAATGTACAAAACTGTAAAAAGATTTATCTCTCACAAGAGGATCAAAGACTAATTTGAACAAAGTAAGCTTAAGTGGCTCATTTCATTGTACTTAGATTAATAGGCTTCATATGGCTCGAACTTGGAAATTTACGGATTAGCCTTACGCAAGGGACAATGTCAGTTGAACTTGAGAAATCATATGGACGTTTAATGGGTATCAGATGGTGGTAAATTTGTAAATTTATGTACAAATGTAAGGTAGAAGTATTTGATCATGGGTAAGTGCTAAATTATGATGTTGGCTCAAACTTAGAAATATATGGCTCAAACTTCGAAATTTACGGATTAGCCTTTCTCTAGGGATAATGTCAGTTGAACTCGAGAAATCATATGAACAGTTAATGGGTATCAGATGGTGGTAAATTTGTAAATTTATGTACAAGTGTAAGGTAGAAGTATTTGATCACGGGTAAGTGCTAAATTATGATGTTGGCTTTAGACCATCAAGGCAAAAGGTGTCAAGTCAACTTATAGTGGGTGTGGTCGCAAGTAATTTTTTATCGGGGCTCAAAATTTATTTTTGGAATAGGCATACTGGTGTAATTAA
The DNA here is from genome assembly GCF_000003815.2 of Branchiostoma floridae. Lineage (NCBI taxonomy): Eukaryota > Metazoa > Chordata > Leptocardii > Amphioxiformes > Branchiostomatidae > Branchiostoma > Branchiostoma floridae. The sequence continues at coordinate 11,005,173 of NC_049996.1, forward strand.
CCTAAAACTTTGGTATATAGAATTCCATACATATGTAGATAACTTTACGCAAATAATTACTGGGTGCGTTTGTAGATGCTTTGGTGCATCCAATATCAAAAATTTGTTGCACAGCTCAATCTTTAATTTTGAATTCAGTAAAATATCTATCTAAACCACTGGGCTAGTCTTTTGGTTCTCTGAGATGCAGGCATGTTAATGTAACAATCATAATAAATATCTATTAGTATATTTTGTGTTTGATGCAAACTTGTACTTTGTTGTACTGCAACATAACACAATACCCCCATTTTCAAGGAGATGTTTTTGGTAAGCACTTAATTTTTGTGTACAGTTATAAAGCTTAAAATTGTATGATGATGTTGATTGTTTGTTTGTTTGTCACAGATGAACTTACTTTCAAGTAAAACATCCCCATCTCTCCCCTGTAGGGAAGACTGGGCCCGGGACGGATCCACCACTGCATGCGTCTCATCGGGATGGCAGAGAAGGCACTTGAGGCCATGTGTGAGCGGGCTGCCAAGAGGAGGCCTTTTGGCAAGAGGATCATTGAACAGGTGCACAGTTTTATTACATAATCCGATGTTGATGTAGCCACCATTGTTTGCCATTGTCCTTTGTCCACACTTGGCTCTCAGCTCCCTCCCAGCTACATTGGATTCCCTTTACCATTACAATTGACTCAACTGTTGGCTTCCATATTATTTGCTGCCATCTTCTTTTTCCTTAATCCTGATGATATCCACTCTTGGCACAGATGCACTTGGCAATGACTTCAAACCAATGTATCTGTGCTTCACACACCATGGTTGTAGTTGCATATTTTGAAAATAAAGTTTTTTTAAGTGAGACTCAAGTGAGTCACTCATCTTGAAGATCCGTAAATCTATGTTAACATCATCCTGCTAACTTGTCCTGTAGCTAGTGTAAATGGTTGGTAGGATGACACCACTGAGAAGGAAATAAGGGGTATATTGATATTACATGACTCCGGGTTTAAACCCAAATCCACTTATTACCCCTTTATCCATTGTACAATGTATACTTGTATGCTACTTATGAAAGGTTGAATACAGTACTGTAGCTCTTCAGGAATCAAAAGCATACACATCTACATTTCCTTTCCTCTTCCTGCATGTGTTCTACAGGAGGTTGTTCAACATGACATTGCTGAGGCTCGCATGGCGATAGAGCAGGCCAGGCTCCTGGTGCTGAAGGCTGCTCACATGGTCGACACTGTGGGCACCAAGAAGGCTCGCAAGGAGGTAAGCACTGTGCGTGTGTGTGTGTGTGTGTTTGGTTTCTGTGGTGTGTCGTGTGTTGGGGCATGCGTTCATTTATGCATGTGTGTGTGATATAGACACTACAGCATCTTTAAGTTACACTAAGGCTGAAAAGATATGTGAAAAGAGCGTGTAAGGAGGTAAGTTTAAAATAATAACTTGAGAAAGACACCACAAAGAATTGTTTAAAGGTTTTGGGAAATGTTCTGCATTACAAACACTGTGAATTTTGTAAGTCTTGTTATATGCTGGACTACACAGGTCTATGTGTCCCTCTAGTGGTTAAGAGGGGGAGGGGAGAAAAGTGTTATCATCCAAGTGAACTGAAATGTCCTCTTTCCTGTCTCTTTCATTCTTGTCTGTCAGTTAACTTTTGACCTCATTTGTGAGCTAGAAATAAGTCCTTCTCTTCAGACATAGAAACAAGGATGATGAAATACAGATGATAAACTTGAAGTTGACAGAGGTGAGTAGGACAGGATCAGAATCACAAAGGTGGTCTATGAAGGTCAAGTTTGGGGGTCACCTTCCGCTATATTTAGTAAGCTAGCTAATTTCTATTGAAGTATCACTCTCAGGAGTATGGGTGAATGTGTCTCTGTGATCAACATTTCTGCACATAGGTCATGAAGTTGGGGCAGGCTATGCAGGGCCATGTTATATACTGTTACGATTCTAATAGAGCTGTCACTGACTGTGTTAGTCAAGTTGCTGATGAGGTCACTAGATTATGCCATTATGATTCTGCCGTACCAGATTAAGGCTTGATTGCTTCCTAATCCTTTAAATCTGTTCTAGACATACTCTAGGATTAACAGGATTCAATCTAAGGTCTGAAAATCTTATTTTTTGTTGCTGTCCCATTTCATTGTCATGCTATCAAAGGAGGTTGAAAAGAGGAAACCTCCTTGTGCTATCTAAGCATGCTATAATAGGTCAGACCAAATAAAGATATTCAAAAGAAAAAGGGAAATGCATAAGAAAAACACATTGTGCAGTCATCATCTCCTGCAATATATTAGGTTTTGATGTGTAAACACCTAAACCTAATATATTATGACATAAGGTAATAAGCATTTTCCAATGGGAACAAATAACTGTTCAAATGAAGGGTTGGTATCTCAAATGCTTTATTTTATTCTAATCTTAAAACAGTACTCTCACCTAATCATTTTCAAAGAGGGTTTGATTACCAGGTGTAACAATGGGAGGCAAACTCCACATCAAAGTGCACTGTTTGAAACTGTTGTCCTGAGTGAGCAGTTCAAGCTGCCAGCCACACTGGCTGCACCTGGCCTGCCCTGTCAACTAACTCTGGCAACTGCAAATTCAGAGAGACACTAGCTGGCTCGTTTGGTAATCTAATTAACTTGTTTCTCAATGTGAATTAGCCATGTTCTAAAATTGTCCAATGATTGATGGTGTGTTTCTGCATCCAGCCTGTCCACAACTGTTACTTCTGTTTTAGATAAAAGTTGCTTCCATGATGTCTCTATCCCCAAAAAGATTATAAATAAGTCACACATTTGCACCACAGTAGGGCTCTGCAACTCCCTACCTCCGTGTCTAAACGTCTTCCTCAACCAATCCCTTAAAAAGCTGTGAAAGACTGAGCCAAGTGAATTTGCAATCATGAACACATTTTCACAGCAGCCATCCAGCGGCGCTCAAAGCTGCGGTCAGTCGTCTTGCTGTGCGAACATCTGATGTTGCACTTCAGTTTGTCTAACATTCGAACTCACACTTGAACTTGCATGTGGGAGTTGTTCCAAGGGGAGGGCTCTGTGCATGTTATTTAATTCTTTCCAGAATGCAAATGATAAGGATGATGTTTCTGTGTGAACTGATGGGATCCATTTAACACAGTATGTACATTATGCCAGGTCTGACATAACCTAGGGAAAATTTACCCCAGTGCCTGAATGAACTCTGGTACTCCTTGCTGCATGATGTGTTCCAGCTTTAAACATAATTGTTTCAACCCTCCCAATTGTTCACTTGTTTGTTCTGCATAACCAGTAAACTGCCTTTAGGCATGAAATGCCAGTTTTCTACAGTAGGTTCAAGTAAGGTAAGGTTTGATCCACTCACACTGGGATGGACCACTACTCTTTTTGAGAAGTGTGGTGGGTTCTTTAACGTGCCTGAGATGTGGCTATCCTCAAACATGGAGCCTCCAGACCAAGGTTCTTATTTTCACCTGAGTAGTGTGAGGGAACAGGTGAAAGTGTCTTTCCCAAAGGTACAACATTACTGCTTGCTAGGGATTTGAACCCAGAATCTTTAGGTTCTAAGTCAATAATCTTAACCACAAGATCATGTTGTGGCCTCCCAGTTCTCAAAACACAAATTTCCAATACACACTCACTTACTCTCACTATCCGGTTTATCGGCCATCATTCCTTGTCTTGCAAGGGTTGGACGTTTTGCCAAGTCATTTTGGTGCAATAATTTTTTGCAAGACTCATTTTGAGTGTCTGACAAATCTATTCTGACAATAGTAGTTACCTGACTCCTGAAATCAATTTAAACCTGAGTGAGCAATTCCCCAACAGAAGCGAAACAAGTCACAACTCCCTGTGAACCTGTCACTTTCTTGTAATCCTTGGTTGCAATTATTTTATTTTTAAGCAAACAAAGTGTTGGGTGTCAAAAGACTGTGCTTGTGATCGTCCACAAAGTTGTGCCTCTTTCAGAGTAGGTACATGTACCTGCTTTTTTCCAGTGCCTGTCAAGAAAAGTTGATGTTAACCTTTAAAACTTCCCAGTCATGTTTTCACAGGTATTGGTTTGCAAACAGAACTGTAATGATTTTCCTCGTTGGTAGACTGTTGTGTGGAATTCCATTGTCTCCCGAGACCTTCCATTGTCTCCCGAGACAGAAGGATGCCAACAACAACAATTTAAAATTACCTTGAAATACCTTAAAACTCAGCTTCTTGTACAAATGAAAACGCTGGCAAGATCCTGCTATGCTTATAGAGACCACCACCTACTGCTCCAAAAATTATGTCAGGTTAGCAGGACCTCCTCTTCTTTGTTTGGTTGGTTAGTTGGTTGGTTAGTTGGTATATGATAGGAAACAAGATATATTGAAAAGTTATGTATCAGTTTCACTCATCTGTCACTGGCCAAGGAGAGAGGTGATTTTATCTTGGTCAAGATCAAGAATTTTTCTATGGATATTTTACCATGGCAAAATATAGCTCTAGATCAACCTCAATCAACTTCTTTCCAATTTACAGCTTTCTTAAAAACTACAGGGTACAAGCATCCAATTATTATACATGCTGCAATAGCATCATTGGATGTCTTAACTTAATTTCCTTCTCATTTTATCCCAGATTGCCATGATCAAAATCATCGCTCCCAGAATGGCAGTGAGAGTTATCGACCGTGCCATTCAGGTGCACGGGGGTGCAGGGGTGTGCCAGGACTTTCACCTGGCTGGAATGTACGCCGGCGCTCGTACCATCCAGATTGCAGATGGCCCTGACGAGGTGCACCTGACAGCTGTGGCAAAAATGGAGATCTTGGATCAGCTGAAAAAGGCCAAGATGTGAGCGGTACCAGAGAGATGATAAAGTCAAGCAAGCCAAACTTTGATTAAAACATCCGGATGTCTCTAAATTTAATCCGGTTGTAGAGATTGAGTTGCCTTTAAAAACCCAAATAATTTCCAGTTGGTTGGTTGATAAGTCACATCAACCAGCTTGATACTGGGAAGCTTGAGTGGTAACGAAATTAAAGCAATATATATGTTATATTGTATGTCAAGAAATCAAGCAAAATATGATTAAGACACAAGCAGCCTTGTTCTAGTAGGTAAAGTGGTACTTTTCCTAATTTCTCACAAGAAGTTTTGACATTCACAAATTTGTTCAGTAGATTTGACACAGATGTTCAATCATTGACTATGATCATATAATTGGCAATGATAGTGATGATAAGAAATTAAAAATTATCTTATTATCTAACAACTTTTAAGTATGATAAAGAGTGGGAAATTGGAACTTTTAACCTGAGTGCATTTTGAGGAAGAAAATTACATTTGAGCAGAACGAGTTGTCATTCGATAACATTTCTTTTTCGGTCTTCATTTGTTTCCCTGATTAACACAAACAAGAAGCTTAAAATCAGGTGAATCTGATTAACACTAATTTGTCATAATATTATAAAAGGTAAGAAAGAAGAGAGGACTTTTATTAATGATGAATATAAGCTATTGCACATAATGATGAATAGGTATACATTTGTACAAATCGATCAAGGGAAAACATCCATTGAATAAAAATGTAACATGCTTGCGACATTACTAGCACGTGTGCACTACATTTTTGAATGCCACTGCCAATTGTTGCGTAACATATTATGTAAGATACTGTCAGACAAGGTATGCCAAACGTTTTACTGGGTTGTCTGGCTTTCATCATGAGTTGACCTTTGGATCTTCTTGTTTATACTAGAGCATATATCTTACGTAAGAGTTAGCTTAAGAAGATGTCTTAATTGCAGAGAGAATCTGGGATAAAAGGAGAAAGATATTTGGTTTGCCATTTTGTTACCAGACTTGGTGTTTTGCTTAAACACATGTCTATGAGGACAAAAAAAAGATAATTGGATAGTTTTGTGGTAGGGCAATTATCACAATAGTCGAATAGTACACATTAAAAAATCACGGCAGCCACAAGGTTCATTCCTGCCGAAAAATGAAGTGGTAAAAAGAAACTTCTACCACCCGAAGTCCAGCAGCCGTAGTCAATAGTGATAGTCTACGAATCGAACATGGTCAAAGTTTCAAATGATTGCTACCTGTACACAACTTACAAAGATAACTTAATAACTTTATTGGTCATTCTTGACTGTGAACTAGTGCTATATAGACCCAAGACTATTCGACCATAGAAATAAACCCACAGGGCTTGGATGCAGGCAATATTTGTCTCTAGGTATTACAGAAGACTTCATCTACCAGGTCTAACCCATGCCCTTCTGCTAACCCCATCAGACAACTGTTACAACTGGAATATTACCGAGCCCTGACCGAATTCCTCTCTCCCCATGCACGCAGAGGAAGCCCGTATCGCGTCTTTTGTGGCGGAGGTAATTTCACAGCTCGGTACGTCCCATTCCAACCTCCCTCCGCAGGAGGACGCAGAAAAGTGCCCACTTTCCTGCTGACCTTCCCAGGTGTTCATGGTGAGCAGGTCAGCGGAAATTAATGTCCTGCGATCTTTTCATCAATCTTCGTACATCTATCCAATGTTCTGCAAATTAGTCTCCATCAGGCGTCTTTGGTTGCTGACATGTCGGGTGAATGATTTTGCAATAGCCAAAGGTTTCAGTCTTTTGACTGACCCCTCCAACAGATTAATCACGTCATCTGACCAATTCCGACCACTGTACTGTATGTAGTAGCCCAAAGAGTCTTGATAGTGACTAATGTGTACGTCAGCGCAAACCAATTGGTTACATACTTGTAACTGTTGCTTGTCGTTTGGAATAATGTGGACCATCGAGTTTTCAGTGGGAATAGGTCGGGGATTCCAAGTAGTTTAACCTATATGAATCTCAAAGATATGTATAAGGTTAGCCAAAAATAGTTACTCAAGCAACTGGATATGGTTTTGAAAACCATATCCAGTTGCTTGAGTAACTATTTTTGGCGTATCTTATTACCTGGATGTCTAACCTACATCGACGTATGTATAAGGTTAGCTACCGACCTATATCACATTTTGTGGCCACGTTGCCTTTATGTAAACAGACTTTTCACTATTCGATGACGGATGGATTTTCCCACGCGCAGCAGTTGTCCTAACAGCAACATCCCCTGGGCCTAGCGGCTGCCCTCGGTCATGGCCGTTAATACCAGGTCATGGTCGTTAATACCAGGGTCGGGAAGCAAAGCCTTGCACCAAAAGCCAAGGTAATTTGCAGGCTGATCTTTGAGGGCAGAGTCGTAACGGTTTCTGAGCTGATAGGTCCTGGACCAAGTCATGAAATGTTACTGTCTTCTTTGAGATTATTTTCAAGGCCAAAGAATCTCGTGACCTTGCCTGATTGTTTGGTTGTTGCAAAGTCATCGTTTTTTAAAGTAACAATGTTAACTGAAACCTAATCTAATTCGCGTAATGTATAGTACCTCATCGAGCTTGTGCTGAATACAGAACCAGAGTTCTAGGGCTCTGTTGAAACAATTAAGATCAAATACGGGCTCACTTGTCCCATCTTTAGTGTGATTTATAGCCTCTAATTCTTACTCCTGGTTCGTCTTACATCAGAACATCGCGACCTTGGAGTAAGGTCAACAACGTTAAAGCGACTTTTAAGTTGCGGAAAATTGCCAGCCATTAGATCCAATATGACCCTCATCCAAAACAGGTTCGCGATTGTTACATTGGTCTGGTCTAGTCCAGGTTGTCGGGATTATTTGTACCGTTTGGGGACGTCATGAAACGGTGGGAAATTGGCCATGCTGTATCATGTAAAGGTCAACATGCTGCATCGTGCAATATTATGAACTCCATCTGGCCACGTACCTGAGGATCTACAGCTTGTCTTAAGTGGTCCATTTAAGATTTCTGGCAAGCGTATCATCTTCATGTATTCTTCAGACGTTGCATTAACTCTAAAGCATTCTTTAGTCTCTCTAGTTGAAATGGGTATCATCCAATTACGTAAATGGACCATTTGACTGCACCGCTTCCTAAAGAAAATATCACGCCTGGAGAACCCAAACTTCAAGTCTAACCATATAAAATCAATTTGTAGAGTAATGGCCCCATTTCATGCCCTTATGTCCCACCTGTTGTTATTGCTCATCAAGTGTCTCTACGCACAGAAACATCTCTCACAGTCTCAAACACAGCCTCCCTTTTTCTCCCAGCATAGGTCATCAGTACTAGTAGTTTGTCTCGACTCGTAGTTTACCATATAGCGCTTGTACCTGTGCGAAATTAATTTTGGCTCAAAGCCCAGTCTTGCCATTTCTCATATCGGCTCTCTTGTACTCAATACAAACACTCGACTGTTTCGGGACACAAAGAGTGATATAGAAGCTAAAGACAGAGATCATCGACATCACTGAAAGGCAAGCACCGAATTTGTCTTCATGTAGTAAATTAGTGCGCCGCGTCCAAAGGGTTGGGGTGGAATTGGTGGGCGTGCGTGCCGTCTGGTTTGTAGCATCCGTCTAAGCAGGACCAGATGCGAACTTTGGATGCTGTCGGAGTGAGGAGCGCTTATGTACGTGGGCATGACAATGTGATTGGCGGTCCTGTAGACCATGGGGACAGATTGTCGCCTGATGTGACCATGACAACATGGTTGACAGGATCATTGGACCCCGATGTTGCCATGGCAACATGATTGACAGGATCATCGGACGTCCGATTACGACATGATTGGCAAGTTCATCGTGCGTCCGATATGACCATGACGTCATGATTCACAGGCCCAATGGGTGTCCGATGTGATCATGACGTCATGATTGACAGGATCATCGAACGCTCAGGTTGATGTCAGCCTTTGGTTGACAGTTAGGGTAGATGGTCATCGTAGATAAATTAAGATAATGATAAAAACAAGGCTTCTCGAGTTATGCTGTTAACACACACACAGACGGAGAGACAAGCACGCTCAAAATATAACATACTGGAGAAGGTAATAACTGTCAGAGTAGGCAAACTTTATCGTTTATGTGGATCCATCAGTTTGATTTTAGAAATTAGATTTGAGTACGAGTACGACGTTTAAAGGTCTTTGATTTTTTTGCTACCTTTCATGCATTTGATTGACAGCTGGGACTGACGACTCAGATTTCTCACACCCACCTTTGATTGACAGGTAGTTCAGACAAGCCCAACCTTTCATGACTTGCCAAGGCCCCCTGTACACTGCCCAGTGTGGTTTCAAGGGCCTGGCGAGGCAGGGAGTTTGACAGGGCTGTATATCATGGCACAGACACACTATAGAACTGTCAAAGTTCAATGAACTCGACAATGTCCCGAATTAACCCTTTATTTAGAGTGGACAGTACTTTTAAGTATTTAAGAGTTATGGTCTTATCCTACAACAATGTAGAATGCACTTAGACTCGGCGCGTAGTGTGTGTGCACCTGTTACCTGTTACTTATCGTGACAAATGAGTTGCTTTTCGCAGATTTGTAGGTAGTTGCCATTGGCTAGCTGACCTCTTCCAGTTTACAGGTGAATGACCGAACTCTTTATTAGAATAATGTGTTCTCGAGCCAGTTGACAAAAGATACTGTAAGTTTACCGAACGTTTTGCTACATCTGAAGGACATAAGAATTGGATGTCATGAGTTCTCGCGTTTCTTCAAAGCCATAGATGAGGGTCTGCATGGGGGTCCTGACAACGCTTTACGCATGGGGGGTCCTGACAACGCTTTACGCTAAATTCACGAGGCCGGCAACGTTTTACGCTAAATAGACCAAAGACTCTTCTTAGTAACAAAAGCACTAACCCAAATATTGGACGCAATGTTTTTATTTCGAGGGGCCCCAGTGTCAGGGCATTGGCCTCTTCACTACCTGCTGAGTTAGAAAAACATACAAAGAAAATAAACTTCGCGAGACACATTGGGATAATCAACTCCATGAGGTTCTCTAGCAAACACTGTTTATCTTTATCTATTGGTGTCCTTGAATATAAAGCTAAATATACTATATCTAGTTCTTAACATAAGCGCATAGTGGTTTTGGTACTTTGCAGTTTTAAACTGTGTGGTATATCTTTGGGATATGATGTAGAGTAAGCTTTTGCTAGTGACCTGCCTTTTAATGCTCCACAAAATATACAGGGATATATCTTACGTTGGCAATGCTCGAGCTGCTCTTTTGGACAATGAATTTTCATGTGAATGAAAGTACAAACCGAATACCTGTGTTATTCGGGCTTTCGAGATATGCGAAAGAGCGCCCTGCCTTACAACCTGAGAAAACTGTCTGACAAGGTTAACTACCTACGTGATCTGATGTGTCACTGTAGCAATCGGACGGCTCCCTGTGTTTTGCGTGCGAACTGGTACCAAATGAGTTCAAGAGCACTCTCCTCCTAAGCAGCATGATGTCCACCCGCTTCTGACGCACACAGACACAACTACAAAGCTGATGAGCACACCTGTGAAGGAAAGGGGTTAGCAGGTCAGCTCGTCGCACACATGTTGCCGTGGATATCTTACTGAGATGTTTCACATAGTCCTCTACAACGTGCTCGACAAGACGGCCGGAATGAGGAGTTCATTGACCTTAGAAAACTGATGGGGCCAATGCCTTATCACCTAGTCTTTTACATGGAGGAAACATCCATGGCAATGAGCAACATGTACATCGACATATATCGGTGTTAAGTTTCGACGCGTAAGTTTTGACGTGGACATTATCAGGTATTGGACATGCATCTTTTGTGTTCCTGATAGTTGCTGTACATGGTTTGCTCTTGACACCCCCCCCCCCTCCTGTGAGAGCTCTGCCCACTCACCGCCCTGTCAGGTTTCACCCTACCTGCATCTGCACTTTCTGCTATTGACTTCGCTCATTCGGTGGTTTATTCGGTGGTTATATTTCCCGACCATGTCTAATGACACTGTATAAGGTTTCAGCAGGCATGGTCGGGTCATTAACCTTAGATTGTTTTGAGCACTTATGGAGGAAGCATGCACATCATCATATCTCAGTTATCAATGTCGACAATGTTAAATTTGGATGTGCACATTGCAATTCTCAGGTGTAAAATATCTACTGCATTCCTGATATTTTTCTTTAAGAACCCCTTACTGCTGGCAGGTCCCCCTGCTGAGAGGAGCATGTCTGCCCCCTGGTGTAGGTTCACCCTCACCTGGACATGTTGTTTCTCACTAGTTGGTTCTGGCAGATTTATCAGATCTTCAGTGCAGTTCGCCTTCCTGCGAGAAAACTAATTCTGTCCCCAATGAGGCGTTCCTAATTGTCTCCCTGCAGGACTGTGGGGGCCGCTCTTGTCGGGAACCTGCGGGGAGGATTTCCCTGACAACCTTAACGGTGCAATGGCCGAACCGGTGCAATGGCCAAACCGGTTAACTTATGAGATAACTCGATTTTAATCTTTCAGTGGTGAGTGTAGGTTTTCCATCATTGCCTCAAAATATAATTCAGCTGTTTTAGTTCGTAGACCGATTGGTGATCTTTAAAGAAAAAAAACTATGTCATCAGTCAGGCAGAAAATTGCTAAGCTTCTGGAGTTCATTTACAAAGACAGCGATTGCCAAACCCTTCTCACTGGAGCTTGAAAGTGTACTAATCAGTGTGGGCACGCTACATCCTTCCGACCCACGGGTTAGCTGACAGTGGCTATCGGTCCGTACTTCCGATAACCAGACGGGAAAGTCTGCTAAGACTACCCCAAGGCATCTTTTATTTCCCATGTGATCTCATTGTATTGCCATGAGTTCTGAAACTTGAACAGAAATCTACCAGATGAGGTCCTTCATTTAAAGGGTCACCACGTTCTTAATTCTTTTCCTCTTGGAGAAGGTTGAGACAAAATTCCCGTGCTTTTGAAATGTGAATATCACGAGGGTTTACTCGCACAGACTAGGATCCGTTGTTCATTGGTTATCCTAAAACAATCAAGCCGAAATAAAGCCACTTGGTATCATCCAGAGCAAAATCATTACACGACACTTTGATTTTTCCCCACCGACTTCGTAAGACAGACTTTTCATGAATCAAATAACACATTTCAATTTGCCATATAGGATCATAGCCATTGCCGTATGTTGATAACATGGGTGGGGAGATGTCTTGAATGGCCTCATGTCTAAGTAGCCTCCTCATGACCCTTAGTTACCTCTTACATCAATTCCCAAACCCCACAGAACATTCTTCCAGTGTCAAAGACATTACATAAGCCATTTATAAAGCTTTGACTTCTCTACTGTAGAAAAAAAAAACGATGCATAGTTATCGAATGTTTTACGTTTCTAACAATATCAAAAGTCCATGCGTAAGTATTCCCAAGATAGGGAGATTTCAAGTTTTAGAATTGTTGTTTTCCGGGTCTTGATGGGACGGCATCATGAGCATTGATCTGGCATATCAAGGTTTTTACATGTACACCTACTTTAATTGCTGGTGCCCTTGTCAGTGTATTTTATTAGATTAATTAAGTATTGACAAACCTCTGTCAATTCATATTTGATGCTTTTCAATTTTCATCATCTCTTAAACTGTATCAGTTTGTGTCTTCAAATGGCAGAGACACTTACTCACGCACACTCACTCACACAGGCACACAAACAAACAAACACACTTCTGATATCCTGAGCGCGGTGCCTGTGCTTGCTCCTACCACAGTTGTTGTGACGTGACATTGGCCCCGGGGTGGAACCTCGTTAGCGTACATGCCATGTCCAACAGGTGCTGGAACAAACCGAACACCACAAGACACAACAGGAAAATCGTGCCGCAGAGATCAGGGGTGCTGAGGTCGGTCGGGCTGCACATAGGATATCCCACAGGAAGTCTTTAAACATTGGTGAGATCGCTCGGAGGGAAGCGTTCTGACAATTGTTAAGCCAGCAAACTCGTCCTGGTGTTCGTCACTTGTGGATTTTCATCGATAACTCAAGTGTTCTTTTCATGGCCCTATGTCATTTGAAGTATATTTTTTTTTACCTCCATAAACAATGGATGATTTGTTTTGATGTGTCCGTCTGTCTGTGTGTGTGCGTCTGTTTGTGTTTCCTCGTATTTGTGACCAGCATAAATCAAGAAGGTCTGAATACTAGTAGATTGTGATTATATTTGGTATGTGTGTAGGTCTTGTTGGTGAAATAAAATGGACGATCGTACGAACGGCAGGCGCAGTGCACACACACACACACACACACAGTCACACACACACACACACACACACACACACACAAACACACACACATTCCTTGCACACACATACATAACGCCTTGATCATGGACAAATTGCGAACTCTAGTTTTGGCACGATCACAACCCTATCACTATCAGTACAACATACTACGAAAGACCTTGACCTTCTCCTAAATCCACACCTTTACCCATCACAATAGCCCACTGTTCCAACTTAGTCAGTGCTAAGCTCCCAATCTTTCTCCATCTCCATATATATCCTCATGAACAAAGCATGTCTTCAAATTTCTGGACGTAATGAGGGCTTTAAAGGCCCCCAAATCAGTACCAACAAGTCCAAAGTCATAGCTTAACCTTAGATGCCTTAGAATAATACAGACTTGTTACATTATTGCTTATCCGAGCGTAAAGGATACCCTTGATGGTTTGTGTTGGGTATTAACCTTCCTCTCACTGACTACCCAATTGAGTTATCTGTAAAGGCTTTACTTTATAATCAGGATCGGGTGTTCGCCAACTTTCCACCTTGAAAGAATAATGTAATGGTGATATCTTAAGCAAGGGTTTATGTCTCAGAACTGGTGTCTCTTAGAAGCTACGTTTGTTGGGACTCTTGTTGAAGAAGTTTTATGACAATGCCTTAGCACATGTATATCATCTTGCGCTTAGTCGGCTCAGGTGGTGATCCGGATGTTTCAACATTGTAAAACTCAGTGTCCCATATATATAAGATATATCTTAAGTAACTTTTTGAAACATTGCCATTATACTAGTTTGACAGTCTGAAAAAAGTACCTAGTTCTTAGTAATGTTTATATTCTTTTAAGTGCATGACGTTCATGACCAGAGTGACACATGTGCATCCGTAAAGCACACTTAAGCATTACTGTCATGGAAAAGTGCATCTTTTCGCATGCTTTAAGGTATTTCGGACAGGTTTCCTCTACTTTCCTAGCTGTCTCTCGTATTGTAGTAGACCTGTTTATCAGGACCTCCTTCAGTTTATACTCCAAGCAGAGGTTGGGTCGGGATTGTTACTGGCTCGTAAGGAATGCGATCCAGTAAAAATCCCAACTACTGCTATCTCCGCGACCCAACCTCTGCTTGGAGAATACTTCACAGAGGAGCACTCTGTGCTGTGGTGTTGCAAACAGTTGTTAAGTTTGTATTACATTTTTGATAAGACTTCGATTGCTATTTTTGTGTCACATTTCCCAACATGGTAATCTTGTTCACAGTGTACCGAACAACTTCACCATTGTGTTTCAACCCATGAGGTCATATCCTACAGGTCTTAGATCCCCAAATCCTCCAAAGCAGTCTTTACGAAGATAGATTCAAGATGCGCGCCAAGTCCCCACCCTCGACTGCCCCTGTTTTTCCTGCTAACAAAAACACGAACACGTGTTTTCTTTAAGCAATTGCCTTAAGGTATATAATCGTCTTAAAGGATTATGTTGACAATGTTAGTTTTTCTTACAACTTTGTTACCTCGTGTAGGGCGAAGGTGAGTCCGATGTAAACCCTTGGTCTGAAGAATATTGATTCAGGAGAATCTGAAGTTTGTCTTCCTTCTTGGTGGTCCACTTTTCTTAAGAAAAATCTTGATGAGAATTAGCTAAGATAAGCAAGCATTGTGCGCACCGGGCGTAATCGGTCACATTTGTCGCAGGTCATCGTACGATTTTCAAGTAGTCCAACCGCCGACAAGGATTTTAGACAGCCTTTTCTGTAACTAGGCAGCTAAATGTTGTGGGGCACTTGCAGTTTGGGATCGTACGACGATCGTACGACGCATGTGATCGTACCCTAAAGCGCAAGGAGGCGCTGTTACGGAACTTGACTAATCTGTAATTAAAGCTGCTGGATTGGGCCTAATTTGTGCAGGCATAAAGAAATGACACAAGGACATACTTTTCTTAGTTGCTCAGCTACGCTGTTTCTTACCTTTCGTTCTACAACGCGACCTGTTGGAGTCAGGCATTAACATACAGCGCCAAACACACTAAAACAGAATAACAAAAAAAAAAGGACAATGATGTTACATTCACTATTAGACGGGCAACGATATACAAGTATTATTTGTCAATACTATGGTAAATTTCTTAAGTCTTCCTGCATCTTTAACAATCCCTAGTACCTTTGACTCAAGTTTGCCCCACCCGTCCTTCCGCTAAACATTATTCCCTGTCCTCCGCAAAATCAGTCTAATGGGGCGTGAAAACTTACAACTCTTTCGTTACTAAATCCACAACCCTGTAATGACCAGTTCCCCATGTAATATACTGCCTGCCCTTCGCGTCACATCAAAAGTCTACCGAAATCCTATTTGTTTTGTTACCTGGGAAGATGAAAGGGATGTTCGGCGCGAACTCGAGTTTTTTATGGACAGTTGAAAAGTGGTTAAATACAGGGCGGGAAGAACAAACAAACGCGGGGGATGTCCAAAGGATGCGCTGTGATCAGTCCAGCACCTAATTACACTTACAAAGAGTTTACACTTACGTCTACCGGTCTGTTAGACTATTAGACTCACTGGTAATTATACTAAGCTGTGATAACATGTACAGGAAGAAATTGTAGACTATTGAACTGTTTTGGAATGACTTTGTTGTACTTGTACATACAGCGTTATACACATACATACATGTACACGTGTCATATATAAACAAGTAAAATGGCTATATTTCGTCTTAAGGCTTCAAGCAATCATATACATATTATGATTTCTTTTCATTACTTTTATACCTAATTTTGCCATTTAAAAAGCTATATTTTGTTACGGTGCTTTGAAATCGTTGAAGACGGGAATTCTTAGTGAATTACTTTGAAACGTTCGCCTTCTAGAAAAATGTTCGATCCCCCATTCTCAACTCCTCAGGATTAAGTCTACAAAAGCTGTCGTTCTTCAAAACCGTTCTATGTTGTAATGTCCATCACGACTTTCAGATCGCACGATTCGCCGCATTCTGCAACCGTCGGTGGACCCATTCACGTTTTCAACGCAGAACGTCCAAAATACTTTACCTACACCAGCGCTTTGTTTTTCACAACAGTTCAATAAATCATGTCAAAAAAGCACTGAAAGACCCAAAATCTAGAATCGTCAGTAGATTTAAAGTATTATAGGAACTCGCTGACAACAGCAATCACACCAAAAAAATAGTCCAAATTATCCAGTCACTAATCCTCGACTTGAAGCTACAAAACAGCTGCAACGATCTCATTGAGTGATGAATTTCGATTTGTACTGTTTGGTAAACTTTTCTATTACACTGCAGAATGGAGGTAACGTCGACATAAACTGCATTCGAGAACTTAATCTTTACCTATGTGTAAGGAATATATTGGGAGATGTTCTTGGCATATTTTGGAGTACCTTATTTTGACCTCAGCTCCAAATAAAAAAGACGTTCAGTGCGCATGCGTCATTAGGACAACGTGTGCGTGTCCAGCCCATGATGCCCCGGGGCGGCGGCCATTTTGCTCACCTTAATGAGTCTTAATTATCCGGTGTCCCCCAAAAATGTACGTCACTTGTCATACCCTCTTTCGTCACACTTAAATGTGTTTTACCTGTATCCGTACCTACGCACAAGCACTTCTGATGAAACGTATACAAGGACCATAGCTGCCTGCTTTTCAATATTATCTGTTCTTTTACCAATATCGACAAACCGTGATGATAGGCTATCTTGCTGAATCTTTGTGAGCTCAATATAATGACCCCGAACACGCAAGTGGGTTAGCACATGTTTGAGCAGATAGGCGGACAACCCGCCCACCTGACGGAGCCTACTCTGTAATTTTCTAAACGCCGGTTTCTAAACCCTTCCACTAAGTTTGTCACAAGATTGATCACAACTCACCCGATCTTCATCGTTCCTTTTTGCCTACAAGGTCTATTTTATACTATCAACATGCGTTTTAACAAATATTGAAATAGTAACGATAGTAGCATTTTCCTGCATTTCTTAAGATATGTTAGTTCTTTTATGATGTCACAAGACAAAACATTCCATTTGCGAACCGCTGATCACAATTTTCCTTTATCTTTGCTTTGAAGTGGTCTACACATTGTGAAATATACGACCCGACGAGCAATGTTTTCTTCTTGTAGTCACTATATGTATAGTTCACTTCACTTGTTCGTTTGAAGTAAGCCAAACGTATTGCGTTGGAACTAATGGGAAAATTAGAAAAATTGTAGGTTTTGATGTTTAGGATCTTTTCTTAATCGACGTTTGCTTGCAACGTTATCTCACCGATAAAAGGGCCACCATCGTTAACTTGTGCATAGGATAGATCCAAAATACTTTTCAAAGCAGCCTATCTGCTTTGTGCTTTGGCATGTATTCAGCTCTAGCGATTCTTTTTAAGACGTGTGATTGTCCGGTCGTGAACCATACATGTACTACGTGATATTTTTCACATACATCCGGTACAAATATGATTGTTGTTATGCTATTTACTCATGGGTGGCGAAAGAAACATAAAATAGGCTTGTCACGCGCGTAGCTTTAGCTTGGTAGCTACACTAGGAATGCCCCTAACATGTTGAAACCATCACCCCAGTCTTATCTGTACTGACTAGCGGGATCAGACTGTTTTCCTGGGGAGGGGAATTTGGTAGTTCCATTACGTGTAATTACGATAATTAAGAGATAGGTACAGAGGGAATGCGGATTTGGGCACCAGGAAAACTTCTGTCAACATGCGCGATCGTTAGTAAATTCCTGCCACATAACTCGCCATTCCCGACTATTATAAATCGTCCAGATTATCAAAGGTAGGGATCGGGAGGGTTTTACTCGAGGGTACGTCGCGAGGGTACGTCGTGTGCGATACTCGTGGTCACTTTTGTCTTGCTACGTTCTTTCGTACATGTGTGTACGTAGTTTAGCTCGTTTTTACCTTGTGAAATAACTTAGTTAATCAACTAGCAATTTACATACCCCAACAGAGAGAGAGGGGGATAGGGAGAGAGAGAGAGAGAGAGAGAGAGAGAAAGAGAGAGAGAGAGAGAGAGAGAAAGAAAGAAAGAGAAAGATTGTGTGCAAGAGGGAAAGAAAGAACGAGAAAGAGAGGCAATAAATGAATAAGAAGAATCTAATCATCAATACTGTCACCACATTTCTCGGATTGCTTATTAAAGTTTCAACCATTAATTAATTTTTCATGTAGCTGACGTCGTTGTCAAATAAATGATTGTGATAAGTATCCAAATCTGCCTTTTCCTGTACACATACCCCAGAAAGTTGACAGTTGTAGTATGTACTATTAGTGCCCCTTTCCTATGAGAAAAAGATAACATCAAAGAACTTTTACCCTGTTGACTTAGACCAACCAGCCGGCAAATCGACCAACTTAGCCCTGAAGATCTGGCCACGATAGTTTCAGACGGTTCAGTACTTTAATTGGTACTTTCGTGTGGAAATGTCTTGTTAGTTTCGGCTAGTCTGTCATTTATAAGGCTAAACTACGAAGTATGGATTATGTAGACTTGATCTCCATGCCTTATAAACAGGGTTATAATGAGAATACATATCTATAACGTTATAATATCTTTCTTCATAGCTCTATTGGAGAAAAAAGCCAGACTGAAGTCTTGCTAACATTCCGACAAATTAGCAACATGTACGGCACATGAAAGTACTCAGGTTTAATCCCAACTTGTGTCACGTCTGTTCAATCTTTGAGTCAAATTCTTTGCCCTCGTTTGCTTTGTCCACGATCCACTAAATGAGCATCACACGTCCTTCCCGTTTACACAAGGCAATGATGTGTGCCGTACTCTCATCATGATGTGTAATTTGGTCTTATCCAGGAGAAAGAAGACAATGCAAAATAAGACGATTGCCAAGCAAATAGATTAAACAACATTCTAATTGCATGTAGTAATTGCATGTAGTAATTGCATGTAGTAAAATAATGAGGAGGATAGAATAAAAACAGCAACATGATTTGAATCTTCAGTCCTTTTAAAGATATTTCTGAAACTCACGGTGCCATTTTTCCAGTAAGTAGTAGTTTGCGTTTATACTTGTAACAGGTGTTTCAGGACCGAGTCGGCTGACACCCCTTCCCTTTTCATCACATTCTCCTGTTTCGTCAAAAACTCAAAACTGCTGACTTCTTCTTAGGCTAAAGAAGCCATATTGTTCTTGCTGACTCAGCTTTCCTTTATAACGACTACTGAAGAGTGGTCTTGTTTTTTTGTTTGTTTGTTTATTTATTTTCGGTGCGACCTGTACACCTTTGCGTTGAAGACGCGGTCACATTCGCCGTACGTTTTCTATTGTCGTCGTCGTACGATCTTAGAGGCTATCATAGACCAATCTTCGAGAACCTATTCTGTCACAAGATTGTGTACGACAAGTACAAGACTGTCCCCAACAATTTTCTGTCGTAAGCCTCTCGTACTTCGGATGTGAGCGTGCCGGACAGTTTATTCTCCAAGCAGAGGTTGGGTCGAGGAGATATATAGTAGTGGTCGGGATTTTTACTGGCTCGAGGGAAGCGAGCCAGTAAAAAGGCCGACCACTACTATCTACGAGACCTAACCTCTGCTTGGAGAATACGGACAGTTCACCAGACAGTTCCCTCTCCTTCATTTTGCCGAGAATGTCCGACATGGCGGTTCGTCAGGTGTATATCCGTGAGAATGTGGCCGAGTTTTAACATTCTTCGCCACGTGATGACAGATGGCACCACCTGTTATACTGTTACGCTGAAGAGGAAAGGCCACCACTGTCTAGCCTGCATAGCAGTCTTTCTGTTTTTTTCTTGTCTTTTTTTGGGGGCTCATAATACACTTTTGCTGGCTATTTCCTTTGTACTGGGTCGCTTGATTGCCGCTTGATTGTAATAAGTACAAAAAGAAATGGCTAGCAAAAGTGTATAGTGAGCCCAAAAAGACGCAAAAATGCCCCAGAGAGCCTGCTATGTCTCTGGGCCTTAGTTCATGTACATCTTACTTAGTTATGTTCAACAACTATCATCCTATCGTTTTTTTGTACTGGATTTATCATAGGGAGTGGCTGCACTCTTCAGTTGCTTACCCCCTAACTACAAAATCTACATGAGAGGCGTGCATTTTCTATATTTTCTTGTTCCCTTATTTTTAACAATTTTCTCCTTACCTTTGTGCTATACATTTAATCGATCACCACAGCGACACATTAGACACAAAAGAGGAGTTTGCTATATTGACAGTTTTTATTGCAAATGATTCCCAACTTTGCTGGCAAAATAATAATTACGTTACATCATAGTGTTCTCAACAGCTCGTTGCAAAACGCACACATACAATCACATGTAAGAAATGTCAAGCTTCACGCTTTTCAGGAAATAACAATAGACAATATCACACATCACACCCACAAAACAAGTCGATAAGTTATGTAAGTTTGCAATATCATACTACTCTAAGATGAGGAATCGCTTTATATAAACGTAACATCAAGCGGTTTGTGTGACGAACCGTCATCAAGGCGTCGCGAACAAAATATTTTCTCTTATCACAGCATTTCCGTTTCTGATATAGAGAGGAATTTGCGAGATTAAATTACAGGAAGCGTTACATGTACAGCGTCCCGGCATGCTTTTCTCATCGATCACTGTCAACCATTTTGATTTAACCGTCAGCCATTTTGATTTAACCGTCAGCTATTTCTCGCCACATGAATCTCGACTTCTCAACACTTGTCCGCACAGGTGTCGTCATGACCGAGTGGGGAATCGGTTAAGGCCCCCTCTCACTTGACGTGCGGCACGCTTGCGGCATTGCTGCGTTCGTTCACTGCGGCACTGCTGTGTTAATTTCGCCGATTTTGTCTTGCACTCACACTGACGTGCGGCACTGTTGCGTTTCAAGCTCAGATGAGCCGGTTATCAAAAATCGCAGCGCTGTCAATTCATCAAAACACCACTGTAAATTGATAAAATCCATCTAAAATATTATTCACAACGAAACTACATTCAATTATGACACTGGGTAACATGGATAACATATTATGAAGTATACCTATCACCTTGCTACAGTCTTTTAACAAAGGAACGGACCTGAACCATTTACCAGATTTTATGTCTTTTGCACCATACATGTGAAATAAAGCATTATTACATCTATATATTTATTGAAGAATTTTGTTCTGCCGTCATGCTGACTTGTCGCGCATTTGCGTATGAATCCCGGGTCAAGAGGTCATCTCTCCCCATTCCGACTATTTTGTCATCTGTCAAGATGGACGACGATCAGGCGGACGTCTTGAAGTCTGTCGTGTGTCTGCTTACTGTTGCCTCTGTTGCGAAGGCCAAGGCCAAAGCCAGGGCAAAGAAGGTCAGGAGAAAGAGGAAAACTGTGTGGGTGCGACAATGGCTTCTGGACAGACCTAACTATGGTCTATATGACCAACTTATGGCCCAGCTCGCAGAGGGGGATGTCAAGTCCTTCATTAACTTCATGCGGATGGAACCAGAGATGTTCTATAAGTTGGTGGAAGACCTGACACCCAAGATTAAGAAGAAGACAACCCGCTGGAGGGAGCCGCTGCCCCCTGCGCTCAGGCTGGCCGTCACTCTGAGGTATTTGGCCACTGGGGAGTCCTACCAGTCACTGGGGTACGCGTTCAGGGTGGCTCCCAACACGCTGGTCAGTATGGTGCCCGAGGTCTGCCAGGCCATCTACGACCACTATCACGACATGGTCTTCAAGTGCCCCACAACGGAGGAGGAGTGGAAGGAGGTGGCCCAGGCTTTCTCCAACAAGTGGCACTTCCATCACTGCTGTGGGTGCATCGATGGGAAGCATGTGAGGATACAGGCACCAGCTCACTCCGGTAGCCTTTACCATAACTACAAAGGCTTTTCGTCTGTCATCATGCTGGCGGTGGTGGACGCCAACTACAGGTTCCTGTACGTGGACATGGGATCGTATGGCGCTGATTCCGACGCGGGGATTTTCAGAGAGACTGGGTTGTATCAGGCTCTAGAGGAGGACAAGGCTTCCCTCCCAGGAAGTGAGCCTCTGCCTGATGGTGACGCTGCTGTCCCCTACTTCCTGGTTGGGGACGACGCCTTCCCACTCAGAAGCTGGCTGATGAAGCCACACTCGAAGAAAGAGCTGTCCCCCGAAGAGAGGATTTTCAACTACAGGTTGTGCAGGGCCCGTCGGATTGTGGAGAACGCCTTTGGTATCCTGGCCAATAGGTGTGTATCAACCAACCAATTAACTGATGTCATGATTTCTTGAGGACTTGGCAATTTGTGCAGAAATCTGAAGACACATTGACACTTGTTGAACAAATGATATAATAACGCGATGATGCACAATGTTCCTATGTCTTCTGGCCAATAGGTGTGTATCAACCAACCAATAAATGTAAGGATTTATTTTCGTCTTTCCAATTTTATGCACAAATGTGAAAGTCATATTGATACTTCTTCAACAAATGGTATACTAACGCAATTAATGCACAATGTTCCTAGGTTCAGATGCTTTCACACCTGCATGATGCAGAAGCCCCACACTATCACCAAGATCGTGTTGGCAGCCTGCACTCTGCACAACTTGCTGACTCCAACCAGAGCCGGAGAAGACCCAGTGGCACCCGACATGAGAGATGTCGAGAACCCCCTTCCTGGAATCCGAGTGGTGCCATTCGGTCACAACACAGGCACGGCACTTGGGAAGAGAGTGAGAGAGTACCTGACTGAGTACTACAGTGGGGTAGGAGCTGTGCCGTGGCAGAATGCTATGGTGGGACTCCAGGACTAAGTTATGCCTGGTTTTAGGAAGCCGTATTCTTTTCTTGTTCTACTTATGACAATGTAACTATACAAATCCATCAGGAGTACAAATATTGCTTCAGTTTGTTACCAGTGAATTTGCTTTCGCACGGCACAAGTTAAGCCACATGCATACGCTGCTTGGTGTAATAAGATAGATTTGATTCAGAATGTGAAATATAATGAAGGAACACAACGACTTCGTTTTCACTGAACTGGACGCCTTTAATGTTATATCGACATCGGGCCATAAGCGATGGTTACACAAAATCAAACGAGAACGTTATAACTATCACCCAACATGAAATAAAGTGATATCTTTGTCAACGTTGCACAGTAAAGCAACATTTTTCATTCCAACGTTTTACTGATCAGTTTCTGCACTCATGTATGTTGATGAAATAAAAAGATGCTTCGAAGTTACTCTGACTCTGAATGCTCCTGCTGAACTTTGGCCTCTACCCGTTCACCACCTTGGGTTATTAGAGCTGAGGCTTGAGTCGCTCCTATCTCTGTTGCAATGGGCTTCACAACACCCAAACTGGTGTTCAACCCAAGATCCAAGGCTGAGCTGGTGACCGTTGTGAGCTGCGTGTAAACCCCACCATCCTCTCCACTCTGCTGCTGGAAGGCAGCAGGTGGCTTGAAGGTACCAAGTGGCTTGAAGGTACCAAGTGGCTGGAAGGTACCAGGTGGTTGGAAGGTACTAAGTGGTTGGAAGGTACTAGGTGGCTGGAAGGTACTAGGTGGCTGGAAGGTACTAGGTGGCTGGAAGGCTCCAGGTGACTGGAAGGCAGCAGGTGACTGGAAGGCAGCAGGTGACTGGAAGGCAGCAGGTGGCTGGATGGTACCAGGTGGCTGGATGGTACCAGGTGGCTGGAAGGTACCAGGTGGCTGGAAGGTACCAGGATGTAGTGTGAAGAATGCTGGCTGCTGCTTGTACTGACCACCATGCCCCTGTGAAGGATGTAATGAAGTATTCATCAAAGTTAGAGTTAAAGAATATTTCAATCCTGTGGCCCATCTATTTATGTGTAAAGGTTTTATCCTACTATAGAAGAACATTGTACGTGGAATTTACCTTCTGATATGCTTGTCCTGAATTAGCCACGTCCTGACTGCTTGTGAACCTTCTGACCCCCTCCAACATGGAGAAGCTAAAGTCATGCCAGCTATGCTCGGGCACGCGGAGCATCTCTGTCTCCAGGTACCTGCTGAAGTCCCTGACCCTCTTCTCGTGATCACTCTTTGGTGGAGCCCTGATAGTGGACATCAACTTCTTAGCCTCCTGCAGAATCTGAAGCACATAAAGAATCATGCAGGTGAAAAGAAAACGGAGGAGAATAAAGAAGAATAATGTTATGATGAATATTTTCTTCCCACATACTTATTTTCAACATGAAATGTTTCTTTCATAATGCGTCTATTACCGTGTCTGTCACCTCCATATCGTCCTTGCCTTTTTTGTCTGTGGAAGGGGGTTGCTTTTTTTTTCTTTTTCACTGCATCTGCTTGGTGGTTGACTGCTCCTGACTGATAATGCCCTGCTCATTGTCTGCTGGGTCATGCTGACTTTCCTGCAGGCTCTGCTCGTCATCATCATCATCATCATCACCAGCATCGTCGTCGTCGTCGTCGTTGTCATCATCGTATTCCTCATCCGTAGCATCACCTGTAGTCTGTACTCCAGGAAACTTAGAAGAAAAGAAAAGTTGGAGGTCTTAGTAGCTAGCCTCTTTCAGAGACTTCGAGCAGTAGTTTTACCCGAAATAAAGCGAGCTTCGAGGCGGGGTAAAACTCCCTTTCCCGGCAAACTCACTTTCTCGGCAAACTCACTTTCTCGGCATAACAGAACCTAGCCAATGTTGAAAATCGCGACCCAGTTCGCCCCCTCCCCCATAAAATAAAAGCCAGCCCCACTCGAAATCTGCGAACGAGGCTAGCTATTACGAGAAAGAAGAGCATTATTCATTTTCGAAGAAAAATTGATGCATGTCGATATATCTTTCAAACATCAACCATTAACTATTTGTAGGTTCTCTACTTACTATGTGTGTTGCAGTTGTCCTTTTACGTTGAATGTGTGGGCGAAGAAACCTGTACCGATCCATGATGAAGTGATCCTTATGGGACAGGATGGGGGCAGCTGCGCCTGACTTTCGCCTTAACAACTTTCCAAACCTGGTCCTTGCGTTTCGAAAATGGGCAGTCACTTGGTCAACTGCAACATTTGATAGAATACGAAGAAAAACATGACATGATTTTCTGCAATGATCAATGGGAAACACATAGATTATATGGAAACAGAGGAAATGTTCAGGGTTCCAAAACATAGTGTACCTTGCTAAAAAAAAGAATGATTATAATAGATATGACAATAAAATGCTCGCGGAATAAATCAGATTGTAACGGAGAAAATCGCTAACGCTATGAGAACTGATATCATTCCTTGTCACCTTTATTTATAGTAACTATCCTCTACAGTACTTTCGTACTCCTCACCTGTTGGCAGGGCGCTGTGGACCTTCTCCCACTCCTCACGATGTTGCTCAATCAGCTCCTGTATGAGCTGTACCTTCATGGCTTTGTTTTTGTAATTTTCCTGGGTCTTGTCGTAGAAGATGGGATTTTGTAGCCAAAACTCAGCCAGTTCATCTTCTTGGGTAGGATTCCAAGGGTACTGAGCTCTCCTAACAACTGTCTCCTTGGGTCGGGAGCCACTGGAAACCTCTGTCGCAGCATTTGGTCGCTCTTTCTCTGTAGGGGGAGGGGGGGCAGAAACAGCAGCCCGACGGCCTCTCCCCCTGCCCCTTTTCTGACCGTTGGGTGGGACGGTAGAACTAGCCACGTCACCAGAAGTACCTTCGACTATCTCTGCAGAATTAGGGACGGGGTTAGCGAGCCCCCCACCCCTACCCTTTCCTTTTTTGCCCTTGGGTGGCATGGTACTACAGTACGTGACAAGGTCAAGAAAGGAGCGCACCCTGAATGTCACATGTCGTATCCAATCAGATGCAAGATAAGATTTGTGAAAATCCCAATATTTTCAACAAATGAAAAAAAGCTACAAAATGATTGAAAATGCATCCAAAATAGATTTTTAGTGATAAGATGATGTTTACTCTCAATACTTGCCAAAAAATCAGTAATATATCATGAAATTTACCTATAACCTTGAAACTGTTGCTAGCATATGGTGGCGGCACTGTTGCGGCACTGTTGCGGCACTGTTGCGGCACTGTTGCGGCACTGTTGCGGCACTGTTGCGGCACTGTTGCGGCACTGTTGCGGCACTGTTGCGGCACTGTTGCGGCATCTTGCCACTTGCGTTATTTTTAAACTTTTTAAAAAACGTCGCGCTTGCTTGCGGCACTTCTGCGCTTGCTTGCGGCACTTCTGCGCTTGCTTGCGGCACCTCTAGGTCTGCTTGCGGCACCTCTGCGTTTTCGAACGCAGCAATGCCGCAAGCGTGCCGCACGTCAAGTGAGAGGGGGCCTTTACGCACCCGTCAGTGAAAAACCTAAAGAGGGTTGCGCACACTTCCCATAATGCATCTCGGTGTCGAACATATTCTGTGACGTCATTATCTCTGGTAAAAAAGCCACAAAGAAAATGGCCAAGGAGTTTGTCTCTGTACGATTGGATGAAGAATCCTTCTTCGAAAGCATGTTTGATACTTTGTCTCATGTATCCCTATGGGAAGATAACGTTACTTGACTATTTCAAATTCTCGGGTTTTACAGTATTTACGAGTGCGTTGAGCTTCCTTTGTTGTGGACATAGCCAGATTAAAATGAATGATGTAATGTATTTACTGATGGCTATTCCTTGATGCTTATTCCATGCTTTATCCACTACTATATGGTTCATAACAACGACATAATTCAGATGGAGAATTTTCAATGGTAGAGATAGATTTGAAATAGTGTTAATAGCTGGCACATACTTTCCATTATTTACACAAGCAACACAATACATTACTAAACTATGTAAGAACGACCATCTGGGAGGAGAGCAATTTCAAACGCTTTCATATTTCATTAAATTATAGCGTCATTAACCAGTTTCTATCTTTTCTTCCTTATAGAAAAGTGTAAACTTTAAAGTAATCAATCATATGGACATAAGGAAGTTTGTC
This sequence comes from Branchiostoma floridae, assembly GCF_000003815.2. NCBI lineage: Eukaryota > Metazoa > Chordata > Leptocardii > Amphioxiformes > Branchiostomatidae > Branchiostoma > Branchiostoma floridae. The sequence continues at coordinate 11,032,272 of NC_049996.1, forward strand.
ACTTTATCGCTAGGTGAATTTGTTGTGTAAGACATTTTTTGTAGTAGCAGTTATTATTTTTCTGATCACATAGTGTCAGAGCCACGGGTTGTACAGCATTGGTAGAATATTTACGTATCAACTTTACTGAGCTGTGGTGATGACGCTTTATCTGCTTCTTGTCGATAAGCTGACATACGCATGCACGATGTAGAGTATGGTAGTAAGGTCAAGGGTGACTTGCTAGAGGTCAAGGGTGACCAATACTTCCTGATGACCTAGTGGTGGTATAGAAAGAACTTGGTGAGGAATACATAAATTTAGATGCGACCAATTATTGCTACAAATTATCGAGGTATCATTGCATTGATACAACTGTGCCGAAAGTGTCCATAGTCCAGAAGATGTTTGAAATTTCACCAAGCTTTCCAACACTGAAATGCTCGCTGACTGAATAGTTCCATTGAAGAATACAATGTCCATTGAAATACCACCACACGCAAGCGCCATTTAGTTAAAAGGCTTGTCGTCTTTCCCTCACCAGAAAATCGTTCAATTAGTGCGACCTTTATAGCTTCTTACCGTAAACTTCCCTATATATACAACGTTAATATGAAATGGTTCTGTTCCATCATTCCTCCTCGGCAAAATGTACAGCCCCTCGGTCGTCCTCTTCATCACCCGAGTGGTAAGATTAGCAACCTTACGATTTACAAACTGCATGGACTTCCTCATGTAGTAATGTCTTGGGTTTAATGCTAGCGTAAGAAACACACTTTACAACAGGTGTACCACACGCTCACAGACGTCAACCACATCTGAGGGTTTCTTCTTCTTTTTTGGCCGTGCTCGTCGCCTGTGTTTTTCTTGGTGACACGCTACAGGATCTGTCATTTTCCTATGAGTCTAGCATCAAGCGTTCTATCTTGGGCGAGCTACATGTAAAGGCATTTCAGTTGGCTTGGATTTGTTGCTACGATGAGAAGAAAATATCTCATTTTCTAGTTGGTGTCTCCATGGCAGATAACATTTTGCTCAGTTTTGCACATTTGCTTTTGCCATGCGGAGTTTTGCAATGCAGTGAACTTGTCTGGTACCGTTGCCACTAGCACAGAAGTATCCATCCGCGGATGTAGTCCGTCGCCCGTGCCAAGTACCTGTACTCTGAGGGACTATTTACAAGAGTTGACCCATTCTGTGATTCTGCACTCCTCGCAGATGACGTAGCAACACCAGTGGAATTTGCAGTTGCACCTCTCCACTCTAGTCTGTCTGAATATGTTAAACCCCCGTCCGCAGCACAGGGCCGCACAGCTGTCTGGCCCCGTGCTCGTTTTGTTGCAGATGCGTCCTCTCGTCCCCGGAGTCTCCAGCTCCCTGTTCCTATCACAGAAGTCCGGCGACCTGTCGAAGTAGACCAGGTCTGTGGCGAAGGGAGGGCGGTTGGCGTAGATCGTCTCTAGCCTCCCGTAGTTGTCGTTGCTGACTTTGATCTGCGTGGCGTAGTCGAATCTCTCCTTCAGGATGACGCCGACCTCGCGGAAGTCCGGCGTGGCCTTCCAGCAGGTCTTCAGGTTGCAGCTGCCGGACATCCCGTGGCACTTGCACCGCCTCTGCATGTTGGTGGACACGGCCTGAGGGGGAACACAACAGTGTGATTCAATCAGCCAGCTCTCAAAAAACTGTTAGCAGTCAAATAGCAATTACACAAACAACTAGCCTCGGTACCATCCTGGTAGCAGTTCGCTCCTATGTTCGCTTCTGCTGTCAGAGCGAGAAGCGACCACTGTTTATATAGTGTATAATGAAGGAATGAGCGAACTACTTTCCGGATGGTACCCAGGCTATCAAGCAACTGGGTGATTTTGGAAACGGTCAGACGTTAATTTGGAAACGGTCAGACGTTTCAGGTAGAATCCACTACCTTCAGTCATCAGTGACACTGCGCAGTTAGCAGCATTATCACATCTATAATTCTATCCCAACCCCAATCATTCAGTCATACACTCTGTTTACAGGTAGTATCTATCTATGGGCTACTTGAAGTTGTTACCAGGATAAGAAGACCCCAAGTGCGCTGTGTTATAGATGTAAAATCAGTACCCACAGCTTGATCCTAGGTCAAAAGCACAAAGTATATCTTCCTCTGAATTATACTTAGCGAGCTCTTATCCCAGACTTCTCCGAATTAAGGCTTATTTTTCCATCTGTATTTTGTGATCTATGACCCTTAAAGGAAGTAGGAAGTGCCAAATAGTTTTAAGCCCAAAAAACAGAAGTACCGGAGAGCCCTGATGAGGGAACCGGGTCTACGCTCATGGACCATGCCACTCTGCGATGGACCCGTAAGGATCTGACTCAAGATAATCAAGATATGCTGTGCACATTAATGCAACATTCCTTTTGTTACACCAATGGTAGCACCATTTCTTGGTGGTTCTGCCAAGCCACACCTTATTTTGTCCTGCCTCCGTCACTTTTCCAGTAGCTCAACGGAAAACCCATTCTTTCATAGACGTTTTCCCCGATTTACCAGTGTAGGCAGCTAGAGTACAAGGTCCCACCTGGCCCGCCGTTACATGTGTAACCTCCTGACACTTGACGGAAGCTGTGTGAAATGGATAGACAAATGTTGCTCTACTGAGTACCCCCGTGACCGGGTGATGTAAGAGAGAGGGAGAGGGAGAGAGCTGATGACATAACCACCCTCCTCCGCACCCATCATTGCCAAGCCCACCCAGATTTCCGACCATGAATTATCCGGATTAAACACATGGCAGCAACCAACTTTCGTCACTTGTAACCCCATAAATCGGCTTGTAGTTGCACTTGACATACAAAACTATTGTAAGGTCTGAAATCAAAGGTATACAGTAGTTGATATGTTTTGACTGTTGAAAGCAACTGAGAGTACTTGTTGTAGGCAGACGTAGGTACCAAAACTATAAACATACTTTAAAAGTTTAATCAAATAAAAAAGCTACCGATAAGTATTATGATTTCAGTGACCTATTCGCTTAGAACAGGGACTGTCTCTAGCTAGGTTGTTATTCTGAGCTAAAGACTTCATTCTCAGAATCAAACGATATTGCTTAAAAGTTAAACATATCTGCTTGTGATTTGGAAAGATTAAAGAGGTGGGGGATCTACTGCTCATATTATTGAATCCGTGTGGTCTAAATCCAGGTCGGGGTCTGGATGTCAGCTGCCCCCCACCGGTTCACCTGGTCCCGCAGGCTCTGTCCTTGAGCCAGAATTAACACGCAGCCGTCAAATCCTGTCATCCGAGACAGGTGGGCTGTTATATTGCAAGAAACGACTTGAGAGTCGTCTTGCTCTGGGGGTGGACCGGCAAGATTCGCAGTGGGGATGTTGGCATGGATGTCATCCTGGTTAGGCTATCAATTAACCTGTGCTGCGATTATCGTCGCTTTGAAAGACATTCGCGAAACGACTTTATCTCATTTCAACTGAATCGCAGCAATGACTTCCAAGAATACAAAGAAGAGAGGCATGTCTGCCTCGCCCCTCTTCATTGTTGTTAGTTGGACTAAAACTGTAGATGCCCCGCCCCACCGTAGCGTGTCACAATAAAGGGAAAAGTTCATTTGGAGCCTTTTGTAGACATCGATGTTTTCAGATTCTCAGCAACACAAGCCCGTCGTGTTTTGTCTTCTAGAAATAGCGTGCCCATTTACTTATTACAGTCGCGCTGCCCGCTGTCACAGGAGCACCTCTCGGCTGATCTGTAGGGGAAGTCTGCGAGAATCAAACCCTGCACCGACGGCCAAATACGCTGCGGAATGCGCGATGGTCCCGAGCACTTGCCGTGATACGTCTTGCGGTAATTCTTCTAGTCAGTCGGGCTCCACCAGGGGTTCGTCGTTTTCGGGAGGGTACATTTATCAATGGGAAAACAGAGACCAGTCAGTAGACAAAGCATTTTCTGAGTATAAAAGAAACAACTATGTAAATGAGATGGTGACAAACCGATCCACTTGATGTTGAAAATGGCGAAAGGTGTGGCAGTATACTGTCCAAGCAGAGCTTCGGCTTCGGCTGTTTTGGACCTGTTGGAAGTGTTTTTTGTCGTTTTTATTTCGTACAATTTTCTTTATGCCCACTGCTTGGAGAGTACTGGCAGTAAGGGAGAACGAACTCTGTTGTGAACTGCTGTTGTTATATCCACAAATAGAACTCTCTTGTACTTGTGAGCTACTGTTGCCATATCCACAAATAGTCATGATCCCACAGAAGTATACATTTTGCCAAACACTGGAACATGTTTTCTATAATCCTCAATTCCAACCAAGCTACATTTTCAAAAGAGCTTCACCTGAAATGCTTGCTTCTGTAACACCAGCAGTACTGGAAACTTCAGAGTGTTTGGTCTAGATGATGCAATCGTGGCATTAAAGAGAGGGGCACTCGTTTTCTGAAAGAAGGCTTCAGTATGTGATGTCCTTAGTACAAATCGTATGGTCGCCCAGTATCAGGACATGTTGTATGACGCAACTGTTGTAAATCTTTGGATATGACGTTAAAATTAGTTCTTGACGTAAACCTCCTAACCCTTCCTGTTCCCCTTGGCCTTTCTCTGACAGGTGCCTCATATCAAGTTGTGTAGTGCCTGTCGACTTAAAGATGGCGGGAGTGGAAATTCTACAGATCCTTTCCCCTCGCCAATTCCCGGTTTTGAAATATATATACAGATGTGGTGCAGGAAACCGCATATGGAGAGAGAGCGTCCCACCCAATGCCAAACACAACAAACCGTACCGTTCCCACAACGCGGCAGTGCAAAAACTTCCGAGTAGTTCTTTTTTGTTTCCAAAAGAATTACCAACAACGCTTTGATTGTTTCCCCCTCGCATTTAGCGCTGGTTTGTACGGATTAAGGACGGGGCCAGTTTGCTTTCCTTAAACACAGCTATTTCCCATTTGGGAATGAGCTACATACCTCGCGTTGTACTTAGCACTAGGACAACACGCAACACAAACTGGACCGCGTGTCCTGGAGGCCAGTTCCAAGCTGCCAATTGGCACACCAGAGCCCCCAAATCTTTAAGCTATCTGACTTAAAGCTTGGAGGCCACTTCTACACATGAGGTACGGCTTGTACCAATGTGTTTTTTTTTTGCCAGTTGAAAAGGTCTTTCAAACACAAAACAAAGCTGTATTTGTAGCTGTATATGCAACAAGAACTCTCATAATTCCACCGGTTACCATAATACCGCCACATGAGCAAAATACATGAATTTCTTTTTAAAGTAATTCAAAGAGATGTACCAACGCACCATAGTAATTCTGAGGTATATACACTTCATATTTAGGCGCTTAAAACAATCTTGAGAAGGCCTCTATTGCAATGTTTTATGTGCTATTATGTGCACCTGGTGGAATTTATTACGAGAGTTGATGTTAGCTGTTTCAAGTCTGTCTTCCAGCCAAGTCTCTCAAATTATTTCAAAAGAGAGTGTCGGGCATTCTCCTATTACCACTTCTACTACTACTACTACTACTACTACTACTTCTACTTCTTCTACTAGAAGCTCTTATTCCACACTCTTGTTCTGATGAATGCAGCGGCAATGCCAGCAGATGGTCCTGTCATTCTGATTTCCTCGCGGAGTGCAGACATTGTCCGCTCCACCCTCCCCCTCCCTCCACCCGCCTCTCAAAGCGATTAACACTCAACACTCGGGTCTGCACACCTCATTTCGCGCTTGTCATCAAAATGTGCTGGTACAAATATCTAACTTTAATCCACTTCTTTGGTAAGGAGCACAGATTTGGTATATTATGCGTGTTATACTATCATGGACGTCTTGTGTTAACGTAATGTTAATCTATGATCTATTGCAAACATACCTACTTAAACATTCGAGCTAGCGTTGACGGAAAATCCTTGTCCAAGTTATCTTCATCGCTTAAACGTTAAACTGAACCAGGTGGAAGTGAAAGGATGACCTAACAATTTTCACAGTTATATATTTTAATTGTCAGGGCGGCCTTAATAGTTCCTACTTCCCAAATCCAGACTGTAGTGACTGTGAACAAGTAGGTTAGCTACAAGGGCCCACGAGACCTGCCTAACATCCTCTCTAGACCTTCATGTGTTGGTGATTCCAGCACTGTGTTCCCATCAGCCTTTTACATGGCCATCTGCTTGTTACATACCGATCGACTGTGCCCATATTGCAGCCAGCATGGTGGCCAGATAGCCGAGTGGTTCCCATTTTGTTGCACGTGTAGGCAGGACCGTAGGCTCAGGCTTACTGTGTAATCCTGACAGACATATACGACTGGTAGTATGTCATGAATAAACATGGAACACCAAGGCCATTACAGAGAGAGAGATGGAGGGAGGGACAGTATAAAAGAAAGAGACAATGACAGAGAGAGAGAGAGAAATAGAGCCAGGTGGAGAATGTCAGAAAAGGGTGGGTCAAGGGTAGTGGGGAAGGAAAATAGTTCTCCCTTCAAGTAGAGCAAAAATGGTAGATCTGAAGTAGGTGTCAGATTGTAGGTGTCTGACATAGATATCCAGTATTCTGGCCCATAACCTGCAACAAGCTAACAAATCATTATTTCCCTTTGTCATTGCAACAACTAGACAATAACAGTACTGTTCTCTACAAGTTCACCAGCCATCGGTTCCAGAATTGCTGGTTGCAGTTTCGACATTGTTATGACTTCGTCCACTTGGGTGAGAAAATGATTCCTTGGTCTCGCACGTGGTTCCAATTCCCCCACGACAGGCCTTAGTTACAGAAGAGTGGAAGGTTAGTCCGTGTCTTCGGGCTGTCAGGTTTAAGTCACAAGTACCTTGTCACGGTGACATCCTCAGGCAAGGTACAGAAATCAACGGAAGAGCGCAAACGTCCGCCAAACCATCATAGGTTTCTCTAACCATTACGTACTTTTTGTACAATATGACAGGCATCTGCACTTTGAAACAAAGTACCAAGGGGAACCACAATCGAAGATTTCTTGGTCCAAGACCTATCCATAGGATCATAACAATATGCTAATAGACATACATACAAACAAACCGAAATGTAAAAGTAAGCTTCCTTTATCTCTGGTAACACTACCACATTACTGACTTTTATAGTTTAAGACACAGTAAATCCGTTTTCCACATTTCAATTTACGGAATTTTGTATAAAACTTTGAATTACTGCAAAACGAAATTTGCATAAACCTTGCCCAGCATTTTCCTTTTGCCCTTTTTACCTTTATAAAAGATAAGCAGGAAAGTGTAAATGCGTTAGGAAACGCAACATTGCCATTGAAATCGAGATATTTGAGGACATAATCCTCGGAACTCACGCGACAACCTTCAGTTTTCTGTTGATAACGTACTTTCAAAAACAGAACATTGACCTTCAAGATGAAGTCAGGGGTGACATCTGCAGACTGACCTCTTCTACGTTCCACCTACTGAGATATTAATGGCAACTGGTGTCATTTTCACATTTTACCCTTTCCTATGTTTTCTTTCGATTTTCTCCTCTCAAAACCTGCCTGAGATGACAAATTGATAACCCATCCCATTTCCTCACCCCTGACTTTTAAGGGAGTTATTGAGTTATAACCTGCACGGCGAGGCGTAATTTCGTATTATCGCCTCGCCCACGTCAGGTTCAAAGTCGTGCCCTTGTAACCTTGTCACAACACGTCACCAGTAAGTACGTTTGATTCGCCCAACTGTGACATTTAAGCCTCACTGTTGTTATAATTCTACCACACTGTCTAGTTTCTTCCAGACTCTTTGCGGTGTTGAAGAATAGTAGAAACGCGCAAAGTAGGCTGAATTATTTCCCAGAGGAGTAAACCGGCCATAGTGTTACCCAGGATTGCACATGTGTAACCCTGTGATCGGATAAATCCTCTTGCAAATTGCCTATTGACCAGTTTGTACCATTTTCAGCACCGCAATGAGTCACGCAAAGACTAGTACTGATATTTGCGGTCTGAAAAAAAACACGACAGTTAATTTGTCTGATTTAAGGACACCACTAGATTCCAGTGAAGAAAACAATTATAAGCAACGAAAACTGCATCCTACACATCCAGTACAGCCACAACAGAAGAATGAACATATCACACTGTTAAAATACGTAGTTCTTCTCATAAATGACTTGTTTCATAATCGTTTCCTCCATGCATGCAAATGTCTACCAACGTAGCCTTCCCCGTCACTCATTTTGAAAGCGTTTTAAACACAACTATGATATAGGTACGACAAAATGAAAACAAGACAAGAACAACCTTTCTCCTCGCCATGTTATTGCACATACGTGGTGTTATACAATACCGTGTTGCTATGGAAGTGTTTGTCTGTTAGTCTCCACAACCTCTCTGGTAGGTGCAACTATGGTCGTAAACTCCGCCTCGCCACAGCCATATTGTCTTGCCCCAATGTAAATGATACAGATACAGTTTCAATGCTTTGACATGACTTGACTTGACTTGACTTGCCGTCCTTTTTTTAAATAAGGAAGCTAAACCCGAGTCTCAAGGTGAGAATCAATGTTCTTTCACTGGCCAACGCTTTCCTGTAAATATTATTGCGAAAGATGCTAGCAGATATCGAAAACATTATATTACTTATGACATCCCAGCATTACCACCACCCGCCATAGTGTGTTGAGATATTGAAAGTATTAACAAGTCTTAAGTGTTTCTAAGTTTTAGAAATCCTTACACCACTTGTAGTGATAACCCAAGCCATGTATGAACTGTCAGTGCATCTCAGCACGTCTGTCCTATCGACTACACCAGCATCTGCAGCCATCGCGTGACTCCCTCAACAAGGTGGTGACAATGAGGTCCGAACATACCATCCCCCATGGCCTGCCGGGCGGGATATCAGTGATTCGATCGCGTGTAGCTTTAGTTCTCATTTGTGCTACAGCTTGTACGCTCGCGAACCCGTAACTCTTCAAATTTCCGCTCCTGGGATGGATGTGTGTCTGGGCTTGACCGCTGTAATCTCTTCCAGGGACGGGAGTTCCTCAACATGGGCCTCGCGACGAGGGTCAACTGTTAACAGCGAAAACTGCCTATGTTGGACTTCCCTATACAACCATGACATTGGACAAATGTTCAACATGTGTTAACCCAACACGACCACGATTTCTGGACAAGATAACGATAGAAATCTTTAGCTGATACAAACTTGCTTGTAACACGCTTCAACAGATGATGTGCTTCAGAATGGAGGGATTGAAAACTGTTCCTTTTCATTCGAGCATAGAATGCAAAATATCGGTCATATTTACAACAGTCTGCCATGTCTTTTTGCTGAGCTATTTGATGGGTCACCCTTTT